>NC_069500.1:356197228-356442228 GCF_027579735.1 Bombina bombina | reverse complement strand
TACAGTATGTGTGTATGTATATGTGTATATGTGTGTATATATATATATTTATGTATGTAAAATTTGAGGGATTATGGACTTTAGCATGAAGGCAGAACTTTGGTCAAGATGTACCTTTGAACTTTTTTTTTTAGTTTCCAAAATATAAGTAGTTCAAGGGATAAATGTTTATATTTTCTGAGCATGTATAATTCAAAGATAGTGTAGTTAAAGTATCTATATATAGTATATATACACACACATATTTTTTATATATATATATATATATATATATATATATACACACACACTGTATATATACACACACATATTTTTTATATATATATATATATACATACATACACACAGTATAAATATATACACACACACACTTTTTTATATATATATATATATATATATATATATATATATATATATATATATATATATATATATATATATTTCTCCAACATTGGTGTGTCCGGTCCACGGCGTCATCCATTACTTGTGGGAAATGTTCTCCCCCACAGGGAAAGGCAAGGAGAGCACACAGCAAGAGCTGTCCATATAGCTCCCCCTCTGGCTCCGCCCCCCAGTCATTCTCCTTGCCGCTCTGAACAAGTAGCATCTACCACGGGGATGGCGAGGAGTTTGTGGTGTTAGTTGTAGTTTTTTATTCTTCTATCAAGAGTTTGTTATTTTAAAATAGTGCTGGCTTGTACTATTTACTCTATAACAGAAAAGTGATGAAGATTTCTGTTTAAGAGGGCTATGATTTTAGTACAAGTAACTAAAATCCATTACTGTTACCACGCAGGACTGTTGAAACAAGAGAACTTCAGTTGGGGGTAACAGTTTACAGACTCATCTGCTTCAGGTATGACTAGTCTCCTTCTAACAACACAGGCTAATGCTAGATGACAGTCATTTTTCCCCTCAGGGGAAACGGTAAGCCATTTTTCTTTCACCTCAGCAAAAAAGATAACAGGCTTCCCCTTTTTGTTTTTTATGCTGGTAGACACTGTTAGGGGCTAAATCGATTGGTTTTTATTACAATATTATACCATTTGAAATATTTTATAAGCTCACATACACTTGGGAACGTTTTTTATTGATCTGGCTTGTTTTAGACACCTAAATCTAGTCAGGAAGGCCCCTTCACTCTAGTGTGCTGAGGGAGGAAGCCTCATTTTGGCACTTCAGCTGTGCAGTTGAATTTCAAGGCAGTGCATGCAGATTCATGTGAGAGGGTCCTGTGGTTCAGAAAGTGACTCCAAAAGGCTTTTTTCTGTGAATGGTGACCCCTAAGGAAGGTAAAAAGCTGCAGCAAGGCTGTAGCTGGGATTGTGGTGTGTAGAAACGGTTAAATCCAACAATTAGCTCCGGTTTGCTTGTTTTAAGAGCTAGAGTCTCCATATTTGCTGTGCAATACTTTCTAAGCATTAAGACACTGGGGTCCAAATTTCAGAAAAATCGGATATTGACTTCATAGTTTTTTGAACATTCAGAAATAAATGTGTCATTTTATTATTTAAAGAGACAGTAACGTTTTTGTTTAAAATCGTTTTTATTGCATTATTTGCCTGCCTAAATCTGTTTAACATGTCTGTTCCATCAGATAACCTATGTTCTGTGTGTATAGAGACAAATGTGGTTCCCCCTTCGAGTGTTTGTGATAATTGCGCCATAGCGTCCAAACAAAATCAGGACAGCTCTGTTATTTTTCATAATGTTGCCCAAGATGATTTATCTAATGAAGGTAGTGGGGATAGCTCTACATCCTCTCCTTCTGTGTCTACATCAGCTTTGCCCGCGCAGGCGACACGTAGCGCGCCAGTGCTTATTTCTATGCAACAATTATCAGCAGTAGTGGATAATTCTATAGCAAATCTTTTATCCAAACTGCCAGTTTTTCAGAGAAAGCGTGATTGTTCAGTTTTAAATACAGATAAAAAGGATGAACAATCAGACGCTGACGATGCCTTATCTATTTTACCCTCACATCAATCGGAATTGGCTGTGAGGGAAGGGCTGTCTGAGGGTGAAATTTCAGACTCAGGAAAAATTTCTCAACAGGCAGAACCTGATCTAGTGGCATTTAAGTTTAAGCTAGAACATCTCCACGCTTTGCTTAAGGAGGTATTAGCTACTCTGGATGACTGTGATTCCATGGTAGTACCAGAGAAGTTGTGCAAATTGGACAAATTTTTAGAGGTCCCAGTGCACGACGACGCTTTTCCAATACCTAAGAGGGTAGCGAACATAGTGGAAAAGGAGTGGGAGAAGCCATGTGTACCCTTTGCCCCACCTCCTATATTTAAGAAAATGTTTCCCATAGTAGACCCTAGAAGGGACGCATGGCAAACGGTCCCGAAGGTTGAGGGAGCTGTTTCAACACTAGCGAAGCGCACAACTATTCCTATAGAGGACAGCTGCGCTTTCAAAGATCCTATGGATAAAAAATTGGAAGGATTGCTTAAAAAGATTTTTGTTCAGCAAGGGTTCATCCTTCAACCAGCTACGTGTGTTATTACTGTCACTTCAGCGGCGTCCTTTTGGTTCGAAGAACTAGAAAGGTTGCTCCAGAAAGAGACTTCCTATGAAGAAGTCATGGACAGAATTCACGCAATAACGAAATTGGCGGCGAAAAACTCAGGTTTTGCTATAGTAGCGCGGAGGGCGCTTTGGCTAAAATCCTGGTCGGCAGACGTGTCGTCCAAGACTAAGTTACTGAATATTGCTTTCAAGGGTAAGACCCTTTTTGGGCCGGAATTGAAGGAAATTATTTCAGACATCACTGGGGGTAAGGGCCATGCCCTCCCACAGGATAGGCCTTTTAAGGCTAAGAACAAGTCTAATTTTCGTTCCTTTCGCAATTTCAGGAACGGACCGGCTAATAACTCCACTGCCGCTAGACAAGAAGGTAACGCGGCCCAGCCCAAACCCGCTTGGAAGCCCATGCAAGGCTGAAACAAGGGTAAACAAACCAAGAAACCTGCTGCTGCTACCAAGACAGCATGAAGGGGTAGCCCCCGATCCGGGACCGGATATGGTAGGGGGCAGACTATCTCTCTTCGCTCAGGCTTGGGCAAGAGATGTTCTGGATCCCTGGGCACTAGAGAGAGTTTTCAAGGGATACCTGTTAGATTTCAAGGGACTTCCTCCAAAGGGAAGTTTCCACCTGTCTCGCTTATCTTCAGACCAGATAAAGAAACAGGCATTCTTACATTGTGTAAGAGACCTATCAAAGATGGGAGTGATAAACCCAGTCCCCTCCTGGGAAAAAGGTCTAGGGTTTTACTCAAACCTGTTTGTGGTTCCCAAAAAAGAGGGAACTTTCAGGCCAATTCTGGATTTAAAGATATTAAACAAGATTCTGTGGAAATGAAGATCTTTCTCACAGACGTCAGAAAGACAAAACTTCTAAAAGCTTGTCGAGTTCTTCACTCTATTCCTCAACCCTCCATAGCTCAATGCATGGAAGTAATAGGACTAATGGTCGCAGCAATGGATGTGGTTCCTTTTGCTCGAATTCATCTAAGACCATTACAGCTGTGCATGCTCAATCAGTGGAATGCGGACTATACAGACTTGTCTCCCCAAATTCAAGTAGACCAGGTAACCAGGGACTCACTTCTCTGGTGGTTGACCCAGGATCACCTGTCTCAGGGAATGAGTTTCCGCAGACCGGAGTGGGTCATCGTCACGACCGACGCTAGCCTCTTGGGGTGGGGCGCGGTCTGGGACTCTCTGAAAGCTCAGGGCCTATGGTCGCGGGAAGAGTCGCTTCTCCCGATAAACATTTTGGAACTAAGAGCTATATTCAATGCACTCCTGGCTTGGCCTCAGCTAGCGGAAGCCAGGTTCATAAGATTTCAGTCAGACAACATAACGACTGTTGCGTACATCAATCATCAGGGGGGAACAAAGAGTTCCCTAGCGATGAAGGAAGTAACCAAGATAATCCAATGGGCAGAAAATCACTCCTGCCATCTATCTGCTATTCACATCCCAGGAGTAGACAACTGGGAGGCGGACTATTTGAGTCATCAGACTTTCCATCCGGGGGAGTGGGAACTCCATCCGGAGGTCTTTGCTCAGTTAACCCAATTATGGGGCATTCCAGACATGGATCTAATGGCGTCCCGTCAGAACTTCAAGATTCCTTGCTACGGGTCCAGATCCAGGGATCCCAAGGCGACTCTAGTGGATGCATTAGTGGCGCCTTGGTCGTTCAACCTAGCATATGTGTTTCCACCGTTTCCTCTCCTTCCCAGGCTCATAGCCAGGATCAAACGGGAGAAGGCCTCTGTGATTCTGATAGCTCCTGCGTGGCCACGCAGGACTTGGTATGCAGACCTGGTGAATATATGTCATCGGCTCCACCATAAAAGCTACCTTTGAGACAGGACCTTCTAGTACAAGGTCCATTCGATCATCCCAATCTAGTTTCTCTGCAGCTGACTGCTTGGAAATTGAACGCTTGATTTTATCCAAGCGTGGGTTTTCAAATTCTGTGATTGATACTCTGGTCCAAGCCAGAAAACCTGTGACTAGAAGGATTTACCATAAAATATGGAAAAAATATATCTGTTGGTGTGAATCCAAAGGATTCTCCTGGAGTAAGATTAAAATTCCAAAGATTCTCTCCTTTCTCCAAGAAGGTTTGGATAAAGGATTGTCAGCTAGTTCTCTAAAAGGACAGATTTCTGCATTATCCGTCTTGTTGCACAAACGACTGGCAGCTTTGCCAGATGTACAAGCTTTTGTTCAGGCTTTGGTTAGAATCAAGCCTGTTTACAGACCCATGACTCCTCCTTGGAGTCTAAATTTAGTTCTTTCAGTTCTTCAAGGGGTTCCGTTTGAACCTTTACATTCCATAGATATTAAGTTACTATCTTGGAAAGTTCTGTTTTTGGTTGCTATTTCTTCTGCTAGAAGAGTTTCTGAATTATCTGCTTTGCAGTGTGATCCACCCTATCTGGTGTTCCATTCAGATAAGGTTGTTTTGCGTACTAAGCCTGGTTTTCTTCCAAAAGTTGTTTCCAACGAGAACATCAACCAGGAAATAGTTGTTCCTTCTTTGTGTCCGAATCCAGTTTCAAAGAAGGAACGTTTATTACACAATTTAGATGTTGTTCGTGCTTTAAAGTTCTATTTAGAAGCAACAAAAGATTTTAGACAAACCTCATCCTTGTTTGTCGTTTACTCTGGTAAGAGGAGAGGTCAAAAAGCTACTGCTACCTCTCTCTCTGGCTGAAAAGCATTATCCGCTTGGCTTATGAGACTGCCGGACGGCAGCCTCCTGACCGTATCACAGCTCACTCTACTAGGGCTGTGGCTTCCACATGGGCCTATAAGAACGAGGCTTCTGTTGACCAGATATGTAAGGCAGCGACTTGGTCTTCTCTGCACACTTTTGCCAAATTCTACAAATTTGATATTTTTGCTTCTTCGGAGGTTGTTTTTGGGAGAAAGGTTTTGCAAGCCGTGGTGCCTTCTGTTTAGGTAACCTGATTTGCTCCCTCCCTTCATCCGTGTCCTAAAGCTTTGGTATTGGTTCCCACAAGTAATGGATGACGCCGTGGACCGGACACACCAATGTTGGAGAAAACAGAATTTATGCTTACCTGATAAATTACTTTCTCCAACGGTGTGTCCGGTCCACGGCCCGCCCTGGTTTTTTTAATCAGGTTGAAAATTTTTTTCTTTATACACTACAGTCACCACGGCACCCTATAGTTTCTCCTAACCGTTGGTCGAATGACTGGGGGGGCGGAGCCAGAGGGGGAGCTATATGGACAGCTCTTGCTGTGTGCTCTCCTTGCCTTTCCCTGTGGGGGAGAACATTTCCCACAAGTAATGGATGACGCCGTGGACCGGACACACCGTTGGAGAAAGTAATTTATCAGGTAAGCATAAATTCTGTTTTTTATATATATATATATATATATATATATATATATATATATATATATATATATATATATATATATATATATATATATATATATGTGTATATATTTATACTGTGTGTGTGTGTATGTATGTGTATGTATGTGTGTATGTGTGTATATATATATATATATATATATATATATATTAATTTTTAGATACTTTAACTACACTATCTTTGAATTATACATGCTCAGAAAATATAACCATTTATCCCTTGAACTACTTATATTTTGGAAACTAAAAAAAAAAGTTCAAAGGTACATCTTGACCAAAGTTCTGCCTTCATGCTAAAGTCCATAATCCCTCAAATTTTACATAAAAAAAAATATATATATATATATGTATCCTCTAAGTAATAATTTGTTATTGTACACTCTGGCTTATGTGAATAGCTGTGCTATGGTGCAGCTCTAACTGTATCATGTCGTGTATATTTACCTTTTTGTGTACTATAATGTATCCTCATTTGATTGCTTGCTATACATGTCTTTTATCCCAGCTCCTTCAGCTATAGGCAACGGTCATGAAATTCTTCAGACTTTTCATCAAAACACATTTGTGACTCCTAAATGTAATTCTATCCATCTGCTAATGCACAAATATCACACAAGACACTTGAGATGTAAGTGATTCCACAAAGGCAATAAAGCTCTCGCCCTGAGAACCAAAAGTGACCATATCTTTTATTGCCACCCACAGTTTTCTACTGTACATCATTGATCATACCGCTATGGCAATTTACCATGATGCCTTTAGAGTTACTCTTCACTTATCACAATTATTTATCATATTCCACTTCACTATACAGGATTGCTATAAATAAAAACCAAATATTTATGAGGGTAGGTCTGAAAGAAGAATCTAAAATATATTGTATTTTAAATAGTATATTCATTTAAATAATTGATTTTTTTTGTGTTTTGAGTTAGAAAGTATAGAATTTTAGCAAAGTTCTGGGCATGGGAGTGACAGGATATAGTAGAAGAGTATAAAGGGAAAAGAGCAGGGTCGAGTCTCACTTCAAAGCAGTAGATTGTGGATGCAGCATTTTATAATGACATTTTCTACAATGAGGGGTTTTTCTGGAGTTGGTGTAGTGATGGAAGCGACATTGTGAAAAGTAGCCTGGGAAGATATGTTAGACAGATGATTTTTTATTAAGTTATGAAGCAGATGAGAGCTTTTTTATGAATGCTGGTATATTATGAGATGAGTGTTTTGTTTTTTTTTGCAAACAAGAACAATGACTACAATGTTTTTTCAGAATAAAGAGTTAAAATACAGAACTTCATCTTATTCATATTAGCAATTGAATACAATCCTTGTACTGTTTGCTATAGAATGCCAATGGTTTCTAGATTTCCATCCACTTTGTCAGCAACCAGATATCACATTTCATACCCTCCATGATGGGCTTAGAGGGAGGGGGAGGGTCTGAGCTAAACTGATCAACGCACACCTGCCTACAAATCTTTATTTCTATGGCAGTAATAGGCCGTATCAAATTTAATTTCATTTCAATTTCTAGGAAATAAGTATATTCTAATAGAAATGAAAAAGTAGAATGCATTTTTTAAATGCCCTTTTATAGAGAAAAAAAAACAAATGTATAATATCCCTTTTATTGGTGTAAATAAAATTGGGGGTACTGGATTTGTCCATATAATATGGGAGCTTCAAGGTGGCTCCATCTTGGTGGCAATTTAAGAGCAGTTCTCAAAGACTTTCTCCCTTTTTCACATTCTCCCCTTGAAAAAAAAAAAAAAAAAAAAAGCTGCAATACGTAAGAACTTGGTGTAGAGTAAAGGACTTGTTGGTCCAAATAAGATGGGGTTGTAAGTTGCTATTCATACCCAGGTTTTCTCTAACTAGGGGGTCAATCACAATCCTTTAGATAAACTTATCTAATGAACAGAAAAACACCATTATAGTGGGGATTTTTGTAGATTAAGCATTTGAAAAGTTTTTCTAAAGAATTATGAGCAGCCCCTAGGTTGTCTCTTCAGTTAGACTTGCAGAGTCACAGCTATATTCTGTTCCAAATATTGCCTCATAAGCAGAGGCATCTCATACTAAATCTCCCACACATGGGCTAGAGTTTCTTACTTTTGACACATTTTGTAATGATCTAGTACTGAGAATTCTGAAGCATTGGTATCTAGCTTTACACTGAATGTGTGTCTGGGTCTGTGGAGGTTTTATGCCCTGTCCAATTATTTTTAATTAAACTTCAACATTAACAATAGGATTGACAAATTTCCTTAACACTTGCGGGCTGCAGTGCTTTATCGCTGTACTTGTTCTACACTGTTCCCTATATCACAGTGCAAAACTATACAGATTTCCCCTATGTTACAGTGTGTTACATACAAGTTTTGTATTGGTGACAGACTGTTGTAGGATGAATATCTCTGTTGGCAGCTGTATAACTATTGTCCAACTCTTAGACACTTAATGATTTTGTTGTTGAACTTTTAGTCATTATGTTTTAAAACCATTTTGTTAAGAATTCCTTTTTTTTCAGTGCTCATCATCACTTATTTAACCTATCAAGTCATTTTCTAATTGGTAAATTTACTATTAGATCTACATAAATGGCAATCATGAAAAAATACATTTTGATCATATATTACTTGTTGCATTTCTACTCTCTGGTATGATTTCTTTGCTTTATTAAAGAAGAATTTTTCTTTCTTGGTTCAGTCAGAGTATACTGTATAATTAACTTCTTAATTTTCTCTGTTTTCTTGTTATCCTTTGTTGAAATGCAGGAAGGTGAGCTCAGGAGAGTGCACGTGTCTGCAGTAGTAGATGGCGGAAGTCTTGCAACAATGTTATACATTAGCAAGAGCAGTAGATGGCAGCATTATTCCTGTCATGTAGTGCTTCAGACGTGCACGCTACCTATCTAGATATCTCTTCAAAAAAAGAATACGTTTGACAATAGAAGAAAATGTTAAACTTTTTTAAATTGTATTCTTTATCTGAATCAAGAAAAAAAAATGTGTGTTTCATGTCTCTTTAATGTTAAAGGATGATAGATGTTACTGCTCCCACAACAGAAATATCAGCCATTTTAAGTGGGCATAGAGGTCCCCCTTAAAATGACCATAAATTGCAATGTTTTTATATGTGCTGAAGTAAATAAGTATAAATTGTCAACTAAAATATTAAACAAAAGTTCATGGAAAGGGGATATGAAGAAAAAGAAATGGATAACATTACAAAGATGGTGGCAAATACAAGTAGAGACGAGTTAAAACAACCTAAACAAAAGATAATCCATAAGCGTCTGGAAGAAAATAAACTGTTTGTACCTTTCATAACAAAATATCATGAGAAGAACCAAGTTCTAGAAAAAAAATATTCGTAAACATTGGCCTGTATTAAAAAATGATGATAGAATAGGTGAATAATTACCAAAAATTCCTAATATAGTCTATAAAAGGGCAAGAAATTTGAAATCTATACTAGCTCCCACTGAAATTAAAAAAGAAAAAAACAGCAGATAAAGATCTATGGGGTAAAAAACTAAAAGGATTTTATTTGTGTCTTACACGCAATCATGCCAAAAAGACAAAATAAATACAATCAACAAGTACAGAAAAAATAAATAAAATACAGGATACAATCAGATGTACAGACAGAAATATAATATATATCTGCTTGAATGCAAAAGTGGAAAACAGTACGTAGTAGAATCAGAGAGACCCCTACGTGATAAGATAAGAGAACATCTTTGGTCCATAGAAAATTGTAACACAGACTGGAATAAGGTTTTACCAATTCCTAGACACTTTAAAGCATGCAATGAAGCGAATATAGGACACTTTAAATATACAGTGATAGCTAAGTTGAAGAACAATTGGAGGAGAATGAATAAGAATAAGGAATTACTAAAACTTGAGACTCAATGGATATATAAACTAAAAACACTTGAAACACTCACCCCAAAAGGATTAAATCAAGAGATAGAACGGAGTTGTTTTCTGTCAGATTAGCACATTATATCAATATAAAACATGAGCACTTAACACTATTTTTATATTTTAGAATATTTTTTACACCCTTACAATGGGTATTATAATGCACATCAGTCACTATAACTGTTAGATTAAGCTTTATTAACATACAGCTAGATTACAAGTCTGTGCATTCGTCTTTTAACGCTGAATATATATTTTCAGCATTAAAACAGCACCGCAGCCATTACAAGCCTTGTCGGTGTACCTCAAGCCTTTTAGCCTGTAACGCAACGTCCGTACCGCACTCTTAAAAATTACGTTTTTTCATGGGATTCCCATAGCGCTGGTATTACGAGTTGTGTGGTCAGGCCAAAAAGCGAGCATTACAGCCTAAAACGACAAGATCTGTACTGCCATCTAAAGTCAATAGTTATGAGTTTTACGCTACAAAGCTGTAACATAAAACTCATAACTAAACTGCTACAAAGTGCACTAAACACCCATAAACTACCTATTAGCCCCTAAACAGAGGCCCTCCAGAATTGCAAATACTATATTAAAGTTATTAACCCCTAATTGTCAGGGTGACAGGAATCAGACTGAGACGAGAAGTGCAAAAGTAATTACACCTTTATTAATAGCAAAAAAATAAAAAGTCCACAAGACAAATAAGCCAGGAATCAAAACCAGAGCTGGTAGTCAGACGAGCCGAGTCAGGAGCCAAAGCGAGTAGTCAGACGAGCCGGAATCAGGAACAAGGAGAACAGCAGAGTCAGGAACAAGCCAGGGATCAGGAACCAGGAGGGACGTCAGACAGTCAGGTAATACACAGGAGCTCACACAAACAGGTCTGAGACAACGCAAGGGCAAAGCATACTGAACAGAGGCCCTTTAAATAATAAGTGATGGCATCACAATTCTGAGACTGCATCCTCTCTCACACTGATGATGTATACAAGTCTGGTCATAAAAGGAAGTGCAGGAAATAAGCAGCATCACACAGTATGCACCAGAGTCAGCAAGAGAGGCGAGTAAAATGTCTGCCAGCAGCACATGGCAATCAGATCAGGGAAAAAAACCCTGACACTAATCCGACGCTCCCGACATCGCCACCACTAAGCGCCCCACATTGCAATAAACTAATTTAAACTAGTAACCCCTAAACCTAATGCCCCCCTAACGTTATATTAAAATTACAATTTCCCTAGCTTAAATTTAAAACTTACCTGTCAAATTAAAAAAAAACATAATTTATGTAAGAACTTACATGATAAATTCATTTCTTTCATATTGGCCAGAATCCATGAGCTAGTGACATATGGGATATACAATCCTACCAGGAGGGGCAAAGTTTCCCAAACCTCAAAATGCCTAAAAATACACCCCTCACCACACCCACAATTAAGTTTAACGAATAGCCAAGCAGTGGGGTGATAAAGAAAGGAGTAGAAAGCATCAACAAAGGAAATTTGGAAATAATTGTGCTTTATACAAAAAATCATAACCACCATAAAAAGGGTGGGCCTCATGGACTCTTGCCAATATGAAAGAAATTAATTTATCAGGTAAGTTCTTACATAAATTATGTTTTCTTTCATGTAATTGGCAAGAGTCCATGAGCTAGTGACATATGGGATATCAATACCCAAGATGTGGAGTCTTCCACTCAAGAGTCACTAGAGAGGGAGGGAATAAAAATAAAAACAGCCATAATCCGCTGAAAAAATTAATCCACAACCCAAAAAAATAAGTTTATTTCATTTTTGAAAGAAAAAACTTAAATCAAAAGCAGAAGAATCAAACTGAAACAGCTGCCTGAAGAACTTTTCTACCAAAAACTGCTTCAGAAGAAGCAAATACATCAAAACGGTAGAATTTAGTAAATGTATGCAAAGAGGACCAAGTCGCCGCTTTGCAAATCTGATCAACTGAAGCTTCATTCTTAAAAGCCCACGAAGTGGAGACTGATCTAGTAGAATGAGCTGTAATTCTCTGAGGCGGGGCCTGACCTGACTCCAAATAAGCTTGATGAATCAAAAGTTTCAACCAAGAAGCCAAGGAAATAGCAGAAGCCTTCTGACCTTTCCTAGGACCAGAAAATAAAACAAATAGACTGGAAGTCTTCCTGAAATCTTTAGTTGCTTCCACATAATATTTCAAAGCTCTTACCACATCCAAAGAATGTAAGGATCTCTCCAAATAATTCTTAGGATTAGGACATAAGGAAGGGACAACAATTTCTTTACTAATGTTGTTAGAATTCACAACCTTAGGTAAAAATTGAAAAGAAGTCCGCAAAACTGCCTTATCCTGATGAAAAATCAGAAAAGGAGACTCACAAGAAAGAGCAGATAGCTCAGAAACTCTTCTAGCAGAAGAGATAGCCCCGAAACTCTTCTAGCAGAAGAGATAGCCAAAAGGAACAACACTTTCCAAGAAAGTAGTTTAATATCCAAGGAATGCATAGGCTCAAAAGGAGGAGCCTGTAAAGCCTTCAGAACCAAATTAAGACTCCGAGGAGAAATTGATTTTATGACAGGCTTAATACAAACTAAAGCCTGTACAAAACAGTGAATATCAGGAAGTATAGCAATCTTTCTGTGAAATAAAACAGAAAGAGCGGAGATTTGTCCTTTCAAGGAACTTGCAGACAAACTCTTATCCAAACCATCCTGAAGGAACTGTGAAATTCTAGGAATTCTAAAAGAATGCCAGGAGAATTTATGAGAACACCATTAAATGTAAGTCTTCCAAACTCTATAATAAATCTTCCTAGAGACAGATTTACGAGCTTGTAACATAGTATAATCACTGAGTCAGAGAAACCTCTATGACTTAGAACTAAGCGTTCAATTTCCATCAAGCAGGGAAAAAGTTTGACGGAGAGTAACCACGGTTAAATATGTCAACCAATTTGAAAGCAGTGTGTCGACCAGCTAGCTCCCAATTCAAAATTATTCAATGTTTGAGTGAATGCTGACAAATAGAAATCTCCGGGTCCTGAGGGGTTTCCCCACCCCAAACTAGGACCGGTGAGGCTTGTATTCCACCGCTAATGCACATATATTAGTCAGTCTGTGAAGTAACTTAAATAACTAATATAGCAGTATTGACCATAAGTTCATAACTCATACCTTGTCCACTGCTGGAATGTAGACGACAGTCTCTTGCGATAATGTGTCCGCTCTCCTTCCTGTAATCAGAAGCGTTTTATTCAGCTCAAGTCCAGCTTCAGCGGTGTCCTGAGTGAACTCCAATGGCTGTGGTGGGTAACTCCTCCTTCCGTCCCAGGTGATGGGTGTGTGATGCGGTCAGGGCTAAAGTGCAATGCCTAGCTGCTGTGCTGCACTGAGGGCCAGTGAGAACAAATGAGCAGTGAAAAAAGGAGCACAAACAGCGGTATGTTGCACTAAAGAATATTTATTAACAAATATAAGCGCCTCTGCGCCTAGAGTGAAAAACAAAAAACACACACGTTTGTCAAAACAACAAATAGAACGTGAGAGGGGATAAACACCCCCGGGGTAAATACTGATGAGAAAAATCAAATCAATTAGGACTCGCTACAAACTAACAGGTATACGCGTTTCAGCTTACAGCCTTACTCATTACCTAACTAAAACATTGTGAAGTGAACTTTAAAACTAGTAGCTAGTCCTCCCATTGGTAGTCGGGACACACCCCTCAAAAGATCCTCCAATGGGTATTTGATTACGTAGCTATGGGAACTTTGAACAGCAAAGGAGTATTAATGGATGCCAACACACAATTGATTAGTACGCAAATAGTTCATATCATTATTTGTATAGCTAGCTACAATACGTTTAGTTATAATTATAGGGTATACAACATATAAGACATATAGGATCATATCGAATATGGAATAGAGAGAACTCCGGACCCAGCTGGAACCTTTTACAGTGCAGGGGAACCGCTCCATGTTTGCTGAAATACAAATATAAAATGTAATAAATAAACTGATCATTATATAAATGACTAAACTGTAGTAAGAGGACCCTATAACAATACAGTTTAACATAAATTGACAGTTAGACAATTGTCCATTCAATATGGAGAGATTCCCAGCGTTTGCCAAAACATAAGTAAATGCACATAGATACTATTTAATGCATTGTGAACATCCCATCCCTCACTAAGAGGGTCTAAGAATTGCATGTATACAGGTACCCTAGCTTACAGTGGGTTAGGTAGCCCTGTCTGCGTACTGGAATAAAGCAATCAGTTTCCAAAATAACTAGATTTAGATTTTGAGCTCTTAGTCTTAAAAAGTGAATACGGGTGGTGTAGACAAGGTGGACTGGATGGGGGAGAGAGTGAGGCCTCACCAAAAATTGATGAGGTCATACTCTGAGTTAAGGCCTTCTGGAACTCTCGTTCTGAGTTTAAAAATCCAGAATGCCTCCCTCTCGCCCAACCTGCGGACCCTATCGACACCTCCCTTGCATGGGGCCACCCTCTCAATGATGGTCCAGGTAAAGGAGCTGGTGTTTTTCTGGTGTGTACCCGCAAAGTGTTGTATCAATGCAGTTGTGAGTACACCTGCCTTTATATCACTCAGATGCTCCTTAATACGGGTTCTGGCCTCTCTGGTCGTAAGGCCTACATACTGGAGGGAACATTCCCTACAAGAAATAACATAGACCACATACGTAGACCTACAGTTGAGGCAGGAGTTTATCCTGAAACTCTGACCTGTCATCAATGAGCTGAACTGGTCACCAGGGGCTAACTTTCCACAAGCCACACATGTACGGTGGTGGCAGTGAAAAGTGCCCTTTACAGCTCAGCCATGTCGAGGTAGGTTGTCCTGTCCTCCTAATTTTAGTGGGCGCCACAATATTACCTATTGTTCTGTTCCTCTTATAGGAATACCTTAGGCCATCTGCAACTACTTCCTAAAGTTTGTCATCTGCAGATAGCATACTGAAGTTATTCCTCACTATCTGGCAGATTTCCCTGTATTGTCTCGAGTACTCCGTCAAAAAGACAACCTTGTTGTCTTTTTTATCCAGGGTACTAGATTTAGATCTAAGAAGTCTGTCTCTAGGTATCCCTCTCACGGTATTCCTGGCTTTGGTAATAACAGAGCTCCTATAGCCCCTCTCTTTCAATCGCATGGCCAGTTCATTAGCTTGTTTCTCATATACCTCTGCATCACTGCAGTTCCTTTTTAGCCTAATGAACTGACCCTTTGCTACTCCGTTAAACACTCCTGGCGGATGACAGCTGTCCGCATGCAGCAGTGAGTTGCCAGAAATGGGTTTGCGATAGGTCTCTGAACTGATGAACTGATCCTGCCTACCTCTCAAAGTCACATCTAAAAAATTGATAGTGTCACTTTGTATCTCATGGGTGAAATGAATTCCCAAAGAATCATCATCCAGACTTCCTATGAATGATTGTAATTCGGATTCACTGCCTCCCCATATAAAGAGGAGGTCGTCAATGAAGCGACCGTACCAAACTACCCCGTCTTTGTGAGGATTCCAGTCCCCATAGACGTGGGACAACTCCCACCAACCCATAAAGAGGTTGGCGTAGGAGGGGGCAAATTTCGCCCCCATAGCCGTCCCACGCCTCTGGAGAAAGAAATCCCCCCCCAAATTCAAAGTAGTTATGACTGAGAAGGAAGTTAGTAACTTCCACCACAAAGTTCACAAAGCCTGATTCTAGTCCATATTGTTTTTCCAAGAAGAACCGAATGGCCTGTAGCCCCTTCCTATGTGGAATGGAGGTGTACAGCGATTTCACGTCAGCTGTCAGCCACACATAATGTTCCTTCCAGACTACCCGTGAGAGAAGGTTGAGTACATGCTTGGTGTCCGATAGGAAGCTCCATAGAGCACTCACCATCGGCTGCAAAACATGATCCAGCCACTCTGACAGGTGCTCCAACAGGGAACCAATGCCACTCACAATCGGCCTCCCCTGTACATTATCAATGGACTTGTGGACCTTGGGCAGGTGATTAAATGTAGGGATGGTGGGATTAGACACTATGAGATGGTCACGTGTCTTGGCATCAATATAACCTAACTCCACGCCATCATCTACAAGGGAGGCCAACTGCCGCTGGAACCCCCCCGTTGGATCATCCGGCAGAGCAGCATAGTCATCAGTGTTTCTTAATTGTCTGTATGCCTCTTCTCTAAAGCTGCTGGCATTGAGCACCACTATGGTGCCACCCTTATCTGCGGCCCTCACCACTATATTCTCATTATTGGCCAGGCTGTCCAGTGCCCTCCTCTGTTGTACCGATATGTTGCTATGTTGGCCTCTCTCTGACCTATAATACAACCTCGTGAGATCTAACTCAACCCTCTGTTGGAATTTCTCTAGAACCTGCCCTCTGCTTTGGATAGGATAGAATGAGGATTTATACTTAAAGGTAGGAACTTGTATATGCTCAGTCCCACTAACCTCATCCTCTAATGTCTCCAAAGACCTAATGTCACAGAGTTCCTGGAAACTTAATTGATCATCGGGCCCTAGACCTGTCATACCTCCAGACCTGATCCTGGGAATGGATGTATGGCTCTCATCACTCCCTTCCTCTTGGGAATGGTAGAACTTTCTCAATGTTAGTTTTCGGATAAGTTTAGAGACCTATCGCAAACCCATTTCTGGCAACTCACTGCTGCATGCGGACAGCTGTCATCCGCCAGGAGTGTTTAAAGGAGTAGCAAAGGGTCAGTTCATTAGGCTAAAAAGGAACTGCAGTGATGCAGAGGTATATGAGAAACAAGCTAATGAACTGGCCATGCGATTGAAAGAGAGGGGCTATAGGAGCTCTGTTATTACCAAAGCCAGGAATACCGTCAGAGGGATACCTAGAGACAGACTTCTTAGATCTAAATCTAGTACCCTGGATAAAAAAAGACAACAAGGTTGTCTTTTTGACGGAGTACTCAAGACAATACAGGGAAATCTGCCAGATAGTGAGGAATAACTTCAGTATGCTATCTGCAGATGACAAACTTCAGGAAGTAGTTGCAGATGGCCTAAGGTATTCCTATAAGAGGAACAGAACAATAGGTAATATTGTGGCGCCCACTAAAATTAGGAGGACAGGACAACCTACCTCGTCATGGCTGAGCTGTAAGGGCACTTTTCACTGCCACCACCGTACATGTGTGGCTTGTGGAAAGTTAGCCCCTGGTGACCAGTTCAGCTCATTGATGACAGGTCAGAGTTTCAGGATAAACTCCTGCCTCAACTGTAGGTCTACGTATGTGGTCTATGTTATTTCTTGTAGGGAATGTTCCCTCCAGTATGTAGGCCTTACGACCAGAGAGGCCAGAACCCGTATTAAGGAGCATCTGAGTGATATAAAGGCAGGTGTACTCACAACTGCATTGATACAACACTTTGCGGGTACACACCAGAAAAACACCAGCTCCTTTACCTGGACCATCATTGAGAGGGTGGCCCCATGCAAGGGAGGTGTCGATAGGGTCCGCAGGTTGGGCGAGAGGGAGGCATTCTGGATTTTTAAACTCAGAACGAGAGTTCCAGAAGGCCTTAACTCAGAGTATGACCTCATCAATTTTTGGTGAGGCCTCACTCTCTCCCCCATCCAGTCCACCTTGTCTACACCACCCGTATTCACTTTTTAAGACTAAGAGCTCAAAATCTAAATCTAGTTATTTTGGAAACTGATTGCTTTATTCCAGTACGCAGACAGGGCTACCTAACCCACTGTAAGCTAGGGTACCTGTATACATGCAATTCTTAGACCCTCTTAGTGAGGGATGGGATGTTCACAATGCATTAAATAGTATCTATGTGCATTTACTTATGTTTTGGCAAACGCTGGGAATCTCTCCATATTGAATGGACAATTGTCTAACTGTCAATTTATGTTAAACTGTATTGTTATAGGGTCCTCTTACTACAGTTTAGTCATTTATATAATGATCAGTTTATTTATTACATTTTATATTTGTATTTCAGCAAACATGGAGCGATTCCCCTGCACTGTAAAAGGTTGCAGCTGGGTCCGGAGTTCTCTCTATTCCATATTCGATATGATCCTATATGTCTTATATGTTGTATACCCTATAATTATAAATAAACGTATTGTAGCTAGCTATACAAATAATGATATGAACTATTTGCGTACTAATCAATTGTTGTTGACATCCATTAATACTCCTTTGCTGTTCAAAGTTCCCATAGCTACGTAATCAAATACCCATTGGAGGATCTTTTGAGGGGTGTGTCCCGACTACCAATGGGAGGACTAGCTACTAGTTTTAAAGTTCACTTCACAATGTTTTAGTTAGGTAATGAGTAAGGCTGTAAGCTGAAACGCGTATACCTGTTAGTTTGTAGCGAGTCCTAATTGATTTGATTTTTCTCATCAGTATTTACCCCGGGGGTGTTTATCCCCTCTCACGTTCTATTTGTTGTTTTGACAAACGTGTGTGTTTTTTGTTTTTCACTCTAGGCGCAGAGGCGCTTATATTTGTTAATAAATATTCTTTAGTGCAACGTACCGCTGCTTGTGCTCCTTTTTTCACTGCTCATTCGTTCAATTTCCATACCTTCAAATTTAATGATTTGAGATCCTGATGGAAAATGGACCTTGAGATTGTAGGTCCGGCCGTAACGGAAGTGGCCAAGGCGGGCAACTGGACATCCGAACCAGGTCCGCATACCAAAACCTGTGTGGCCATGCTGGAGCCACCAGCAACACAAAAGACTGTTCCATGATGATTTTGGAGATCACTCTTGGAAGGAGAACTAGAGGCGGGAAGATGTAAGCAGGATGATAACACCAAGGAAGTGTCAGTGCATCCACTGCTTCCGTCTGAACATCCCTGGACAGGTATCTAGGAAGTTTCTTGTTTAGATGAGAGGCCATGAGATCTATCTCTGGAAGACCCCACATCTGAGCAATCCGAGAAAACACATCTGGATGGAGAGACCACTCCCCTGGATGTAAAGTCTGGCGGCTGAGATAATCCGCCTCCCAATTGTCTACACCTGGGATATGCACCGCAGAGATTAGACAGGAACTGGATTCCGCCCAAGCAAGTATCCGAGATACTTCTTTCATAGCTTGGGGACTGTGAGTCCCACCCTGATGATTGACATAAGCCACAGTTGTGATATTGTCTGTCTGAAAACAATGGTTTTGTGCATTTTCAGTCCTGCTGCCAAAGTTTTCCAATTTTCAAGGCAACGTAGGTGATCTTCAGATGTCTCGTGGTTATGTACTTTCGGGTTCAGTTTCCACCACTTCTGAAATCCAGTCACAAATTTGGATATGGTATCTGTAGCACTAATGGCAAACAGTCGGCAGCAAAAACAGTATAAATTCTCACTGACAGGTGAGTAAACCATCCAAGATCGCAGAATTTTCTCGCCATTAGGCATCATCTTATAAAACCACTCTTTTGAAAGTTGGCGCACAGCTCCCTTTATTTCAGCTTTTGCATCTGGCCTTTTCACAACACTGAAAGGACCATCTTTATTCTGAAAAGAAGCACTTCCCTTTTTGATGATTTCAACCCGAAAATGGTCTGGAACTGGTATCTCCCAGAAAGAAACATCACTTCAAATTTGCAAATCTTTCTCTTTAATGGCAATCATCTCTTTTACAGTATCATGGCTATGGCTAGAGTCACTTTCAGCACTCTCTTCTGCTTCAGATTCTGCCATTTCTGCTCCTTGCTCTTCTACTTCAGATTCTGCCATTTCCACTTCTTGCTCTTCTGCAGAATGCATGCTAGCAATGGCATCCGAAGAATCAGCTATATCAATCGGAGACTGACAAGCAGTGTCTTTAGATGAACCCTGGCCATCATCTGGTCTTTTAACATACTGAAGCATGGATCCAGCAAGTGTTTTGATTGATTTAGTTCTTGCCTCTTTTGCTTTTCTTTGCTGGCATCCACTTGGCCTCTTTGATTTATGCACTCCATGTGGCATGATAGAATATTCCTGCAATAATAATGAAATATATCCTATTAAAGCAAACAAAATGGCTTTTTCATTGATGTTCTACAATCTTTTTAAATGTCAACTGCTTTGTGCACCAAGCCCAAGGTGAATCAAGGTGGGCTCTCAAGGCTTCAGGATAGTCTTGAGAAGTCCAAATCACTCATTGGCCTATTATTTTTTGGTATCTATCCTTCCTTTGTTGAAAGAGCAACAAAGCACTACTGGGAGCTGGAGTGATATGTGCAGCCACCAATCATCAGCTAGCTCCCAATAGTGCATTGCTGCTATTAAGCCTATCTAGGTATACTAGCGAGTAGCGATTCAATAGAAAATATGAAGACAACAAAGCAAATGACATAATAGAAGCACATGGCAAAGTTTTTTAAATTTATATACTTTATCTGAACCTTAAAAGAAAAAAAAATGGGTTTCATACTTTCATATCTCTGTCAGGGTTTGGATGTAAGGACATGGTATATATGTTTTCCTAGGAATTCACCAAAACTTGGAGTCTAAACAAATGCAATAGTGATATCATGTTTACACCTATATAGACCACTGGTTAATGAAACATATCCTCGGTGCTCAGGCCTCCCTTACAGGCCAGATTTTTAGGATTACCTTGGGTGAGAGCATGTAAAATAATTGTAATCAGCTTATTATTTCACCTGTGCTCTAGTTCACATATCCTGAAAATCTGGCTTGTTAGGGTGGCATGAGGACACGTTTGAAACCAGTACTATAGACCCATAATTATGATAATAGCCCAATGGCCACATATAAAAGGAACATCAGTTTTATTGCATTCCAGAGAAGCAGGGTTTCACCACTTGGATAAGCACAAGATAAATTGAACAGAAAACATACGAGCATAACAAGAAAGCTGGAGAAACTAACAGAAAACTCTTGCTTGTATGCAACTCAATTGATCACTGGCTGATAAGGACAACTCCCAAAATTCCACAAGCATAAATAAAGCATTAAAAGTTGCTTTATTTACCACAAGAACATTCATTACCAAAATACATTCTCATATTCTTTTAAGATGCATTTAGAAAAAAAAACCACACTATTCAATCAGAACATGCTGTGATCTTATCCAATATGTCATCACAGAAAATGCAGCATGTGTGCAGAAAGAACATGACACATGCAGGAACTAGTGCTGTTACTTTGCTGTGCTGTTTAGGAACACCTAAAAGACTGGTGTCAGTGGTGTAGTAGATTTCTCTTTAAATCACAGATGGTATTAAGTGTATGTATACAGATCATGTACAAGCACTCCAGTCAGGTCTGGCTGTAATATAATAATATTGCAGGCATCTACTTCTCATACAATAAAAGTGACAGCTGTGTGAAGCTAGGTAGGTTGGTAATGTGAGCAATACAGGCCTGTAATCATTTTGCATTTAGCCTCACAAAATATTTGATGACATTTTAAGAATGTTCCGACTGAGTGCAGTAATATATTACAGGCCTGTATTGCTCACATTATTTATTTCAAGTTAAAAAAACAAAAATTCACTAGTCACATATGCTGCATTTACTATGCATGTATGCCTAAGTTTGCAGCACAAAAAAGACTGCAGCACAAAAGGCCACAAAAAGTCTGAAAGTTTATATTTTGTGAATGACTGCTTGTACAGTATTTAATGATAGCCTCACTAAATATTTTAGGAAATGTTAATGTTCCTGGATATCATTAACGACTGTAGAAGCATTCACAAAATATAAACTATCATTCTGACTTTTTGTGGCTTTTTTTTGTACCAGTTATAGTCAGAAAAGGAAAGAAATATAAAATACAGGTTATTAATAAGGAAAAATAATGGGGGGAATGGAAAAGAAAGAAAACAGTGATACAGGGATTAAAAAAAACAAATAATATTTTAATACTCTAAACAGAAAAAAAAGCAGATGGTAAGGATGTCATTCTGAAATCTATATTTCAAATCTCAGTGCAATGATATCCATGGTGGTAGAGAATACATAGAACCAAACAGATTAAGATGTGAAAAATGTATGTGTTGCACTTGCAATACATGATTATATAGCCGCTGCCCTCTAATAAACCATTTCCAAATCATACACATTTTAAATGGTATGTTAGCTTTTACAGACTACAGCCAAATCAAATGACAAATAAAGCCCAAGCAATTAGCAAATACCAGAAACAACACCATAATGCTTTTTGAACATTTTGTATATTCCAGCCAGGCATTTTTGCAATACAGATTCCAGCCTTACAGCATTTGTCTGATCTCTACTAAGACTCTACATGGCGGCAGGCATGCATGATGCATAGTAATATAATATAATAATATTACTTTATGCATGTCTTACTAGGGACAAATACTGTAAGGCAATATTTATATGAAGCATAAAGCAGTAAAGCTAGCTGAGGGCAGTGGGATCAGGGCCCTCTCACCCTGATCCTACTGCCCTCACATTTAATCTATTTACCCCTTTAGAAGTGAAATCTATTATCCATAAAAGAAAAACTGATAAGATGGAACTTGCGTTCATTTAAAGGGACAGTATACTGTCAAATTGTTTTCCCTTAAAGGGACATTAAAACAAAAAAATTTATTTAATAATTCAGACAGAGAATACAATTTTAAACAACATTCCAATTTACTTCCATTATCTAATTTGCATCATTCTTTAGTTATCCTTTGTTAAAGAAATAGCAATGAACACGGGTGAGCCAATCACATGAGGCATCTATGTGCAGCCACCAATCAGATGCTACTGAGAATATCTAGATTACATTATCTCTGCTATATCCCACTGGGAGTGAAGTTTCTTCTACTTGCTGTGTTTACAAAGCTTATCTAGTATAGCTTGGACCACAAACTTTCAGCATAGGTAGGGATACCACATGCTAAATCAACTATTTCAAATGCAAATATAAGGGTAAAGGAGCTACTTGTAAACAAATTAATAGACTCCAGCAGGTAAAGTGGATCATTGGGAACAAATTAAAGGGGAGAACATTTTTGAGTAAATTGTCCCTTTAATCATCCATCTGTATTTTGTAATTAATTGCATTTACAAACATTAAGAACAGCAAATAAATAATTAGTTTAGTATTAACACCAGAGGTCTTTGATGCTATAAATCTTACTTTTATTTATTTGAATATGATAATAAGCACACAAAACATAAATACATTTATAAGACCTTATTAATGGGAGAAGGGGCTGGAAATCACTATTTAATTACATGCTACAAATCTACAGCTTAGTTGAAAGTAGAATTGCACAGATTAATCATTATCTGCCTTTCGACCATCAGCATCAGGCAGATATTCCAGTTATTTGTCCCTGGAACTTGGAAGTAATTTTACATCTTAACATTATTTGCCAGCATTTCCTTAATGGAAATAAGGGAGATTTATAATTATAAGACCTCCTGGACATGAATATCTGTGTTCCTGCCAATGCGTAGTGAACTGATCATCATCCTGATGCAATCACTGAACTGTGCAAATGCTAATTCCTCCTGACCTTTGGCAATGGCACGTGGCACCAGCAAATTATCTAGGGCATTACTAGGGACCGGGGTGTGTGTGCTATATGCAGTTGCACCCATTCGCTGGCTACTGTACTGGAATGGACTTGTAAGTTTCACAAAAAGCACAAACTGAACCAAGCACCAAGTGGTCAGCACAATAATAAACCTACATGATGATCCAAGCATATGCTGAGGTCTAAGCAAAAAGCCATTATATAGCAAAAACCAAGCCCATTGCAGTTTTGCAGGGTTCCAAAGGGAAATACTTAGCTGGGGAACAAATAATTCATATTTCATTTAATTTAGAATTGCTGGAGAACTGGCAATGTATGAAATTGTCTTAAAAATCACTTTTTGTTTTTCAAAATAATTGGTATTTAACAATTTCCTGTCAGCATTGAATTGCACTATAAGATGTCTGAATAGTTGGTTCTATGGGAATCTTCAGGTTAGTGGGAATGAAGGGACTTGGGTTTTAACATCAGTGATCTTCATTTATCATCATGTATGTCTGATTTATGTCCACTGTCTGAAAGTTTCAACTATTTAAAAAGAATGCCTTAAGCTTATTTGACTTTTAATGAGTATAATATTAATTCCTGACAGTGATCATCATCTTCTCTTCTATTTCTATTTCTAATCTGTCTCTGATCTGAGATCAGGTGAGGGTGGGGAGGTGGTCTGGTGGTCTACACGGTAAGATACACTGAGTAATCAGTATGTAAGACAAAAAGTCACAATCAATTGAATCAATTACAATAATTAATTACAACAATGTGCATTCATTTTCTTTTGGGCAAGCCTTTAAAATGTAAATATTACTATGATCACATTGCTTGACAGTTTCAGTAAGGCTGGCCCTTTAAATAATTGTTATCAAATCTATAATCCTTCCTGGAGGTTGCATTGCACTTCCAGAGGATTTTTAAAATCCTCTAGAAGTGCAATGCAACCTAATGACAGAAACACAATTCAGTGCCTCTGGGGAGAGAGATTTCTTTTTTACTGACTGGTTAAATGCCTTTCCCAGGAAGGATTATTGATAAGTTAACAAAACAATTATTTGATAAGATTAAAGGGCCAGCCTTACCCTTACTTACTGAAACTTTCAAGCAATGTGATCATAGTAATATTTACATTTTAAGGCTTGCCCAAAAGAAAATGATAATGAATACACAAATCACAATCTATCACATGTTGTAAGCAATAAAGCAATTGTAACTGATTCAATGAATGAATTTCAATCGATTGTGTTGTGTGACTTTTTGGCTTACTACTGATTACTAGTACTAGTACTCAGTGTATCATACTGTGTAGACCACCAGACCAGTCACCAGACCACCTCCCCACCCTCACCTGATCTCAGATCAGACAGATTACTAAAGAAATAGAAGATCAAGATGATGATCACTGTCAGTCAGTCTGTCACACACCGACATGGACATGATCCGACACCCCCCGCACACAGCACTGAGATCATGAAGAATGATGACACACACTGACAGTGACAGACAGTGACTTACTTACCCTAGTTACTAAGTTCACGTGGTTCACTTGGCACTTGGCGCCTGCTGCTGCCTACAGTTGTGTCGCAGCACGTCGTCCCGCTCTCGGCTGCTCCCGCTCTCTCTATAGTGACGTCGTCTTCCTCCTGAGTCCTGCGCATGCGCAGTCACTAGTGTTGTGACTATTTGCTCCTCCCCCGACTTAGCCTGCGCCCTGTTCATCTCCGGTCACGTTCCTACTGGGTGGTGCTGCATGTGAGTCACTGTGACTGTGTGTCAGCAGCCAGACATTGCTGAGGAACGTGACCGTCTGTCTGTGGCTGCATGTCCTGCCCCTGCTCCTCCGACTAGACTAGAGTGATGATTGATTCTACAATCTACTGAGTGAGTCTAGTCTAGTGACTCTAGTCTATAATGGAGTAGTTGGAGTAGATTGATCACAGTAGTCACTGACGTCACGGTTACATACGTTGGTTGTTGGGTCACTCACTGTCACTCACACGGACGGACGGAGTCGGACCCCCCCCCATGTACTATTACATTAATAATTAGTTAAGTAATACAACAACGCCACACAATCACTATTCAGAAATAAAAAGTTAAACATTACATTTACAAATTCAAATCAAATACTATTTACTAACACAGCTGCTGGTGGTGGTGTCACCCCCCTTTATGGTGTCACCCCCCCGCCCCCCCCCTAGTGACGCCACTGAGACTGAGCTAGTACCAAGATATCGTCCAAATAAGGAAACACCGCAATACCCTGTTCTCTGATTACAGATAATAGGGCACCCAGAACCTTTGAAAAGATTATTGGAGCTGTTGCTAGGCCAAATGGAAGAGCAACAAATTGGTAATGCTTGTCTAGAAAAGAGAATCTCAGAAACTGATAGTGTTCTGGATGAATCGGAATATGAAGGTATACATCTTGCAAGTCTATTGTGGACATATAATGTCCTTGCTGAACACAAGGAAGAATAGTCCTTATAGTCACCATCTTGAAAGTTGGTACTCTTACATAACGATTCAAAATTTTCAGATCCAGAACTGGTCTGAATAAATTTTCTTTCTTTGGTACAATGAATAGGTTTGAATAAAACCCCAAACCTTGTTCCTGAGGAGGAACTGGCATGATTACCCCTGAAGACTCCAGGTCTGAAACACAATTCAGAAAAGCCTTAGCTTTTACTGGATTTACAGGGATACGGGAGAGAAAAAATCTTCTCACAGGAGGTCTTACTTTGAATCCTATTCGATACCCTTGAGAGACAATGCTCTGAATCCAATGATTTTGGACAGATCTTATCCAAAAATCCTTGAAAAACCTTAATCTGCCCCCTACCAGCTGAGCTGGAATGAGGGCCGCACCTTCATGCGGAATAAGGGGCTGACTTTGGTTTCCTAAATGGCTTAGATTTATTCCAAATTGAGGAAGGCTTCCAATTGGAAGCTGATTCCTTGGGAGGAGGATTGAGTTTTTGTTCCTTATTCTGATGAAAGGAACGAAAATGGTTAGAAGCCTTAGATTTACCCTTAGGTTTTTTATCCTGAGGCAGAAAAACTCCTTTTCCTCCCGTGATAGTTGAAATAATAGAATCCAACTGAGAACCAAATAAATTATTACCTTGGAAAGAAAGAGATAGTAATCTAGATTTAGATGTCATATCAGCATTCCAAGATTTAAGCCACAAAGCTCTTCTAGCTAATACAGCTAAAGACATGGATCTAACATCAATTTTGATAATATCAAAAATATCATTACAAATAAAATGATTAGTATGTTGCAGTAAGCGAGTAATGCTAGATATGTCAGGATCCAATTCTCGTTGCGCTAAATTCTCCAACCAAAAAGTTGAGGCAGCCGCAACATCAGCCAAAGAAATAGCAGGTCTGAGAAGATGTCCTGAATATAAATAGGCCTTCCTTAGATAAGATTCAAGCTTCCTATCTAAAGGATCCTTAAAGGAAGTACTATCTTCCATAGGAATAGTGGTACGTTTTGCAAGAGTAGAAATAGCCCCATCAATTTTGGGATTTTTTCCCAAAACTCTATAGATTTTGCTGGTAAAGGATACAATTTTTTTAAACCTTGAAAAAGTAATAAAAGAAGTATCTGGCTTATTCCATTCCCTAGAAATCATATCAGAAATAGGAAAAACCCCTTGGGAAACCACAGGAGGTTTAAAAACAGCATTTAGACTTTTATTAGACTGAACGTCAATAGGCTGGTTACCTCAATATCCAAAGTAATTAACACTTCTTTTAATAAAGAACACATATACTCTATTTTAAATAAATAAGTAGATTTGTCAGTGTCAATGTCTGAGGAAGGATCTTCTGAATCAGATAGATCCTCATCAGAAGAGGATAAATTATTATGTTGTTGGTCATTTGAAATTTCATCAGCTAAATGTGAAGTTTTAAAAGACCTTTTACGTTTATTAGAAGGTGGAAATGCAGACAAAGCCTTCAAAATAGAATCAGAAACAAATTCTTTAAAATTTACAGGTATATCATGCACATTAGAAGTTGAAGGAGCTGCAACTGGCAATGTACTATTACTGATGGAAACACTATCTGCATGTAAAAGTTTATCATGACAACTATTACAAATGACATTTGGTGAAATAATTTCTCTTGTAAGGTGTATCCAGTCCACGGATCATCCATTACTTGTGGGATATTCTCATTCCCAACAGGAAGTTGCAAGAGGACACCCACAGCAGAGCTGTTATATAGCTCCTCCCCTAACTGCCATACCCAGTCATTCTCTTGCAACTCTCAACACGCATGGAGGTAGTAAGAGAGAGTGGTGAAATATAGTTAGTTTTTTATCTTCAATCAAAAGTTTGTTATTTTAAATGGTACCGGAATTGTACTATTTTATCCCAGGCAGTAAATAGAAGAAGAATCTGCCTGAGTTTTGTATGATCTTAGCAGGTTGTAACTAAGATCCATTGCTGTTCTCACATATGTCTGAGGAGAGAGGTAACTTCAGCGGGAGAATGGCGTGCAGGTTACTCTGCTATGAGGTATGTGCAGTTACAATTTTTTCTAGAAATGGAAAATGCTAGAAAATGCTGCTGATACCGGATTAATGTAAGTTAAGCCTGAATACAGTGATTTAATAGCGACTGGTATCATGCTTACTCTTAGGGGTAATACCCTTATAAAATTGCAATATAAAACGTTTGCTAGCATGTTTAATCGTTTTTATATATGCTTTGGTGATAAAACTTTATTGGGGCCTAGTTTTTTTTCCACATGGCTGGCTTAAATTTTGCCTAGAAACAGTTTCCTGAGGCTTTCCACTGTTGTAGTATAAAAGTTACAGTTGGTGCAGTTAAAATTACAAACTGTGACATCCAGCTTCCCTCAGGAGTCCCCTGTATGCTATAGGACATCTCTAAAGGGCTCAAAGGCTTTCCAAAGTCGTTTATTGGGGAAGGTAGGGCCACAGCAGGCTGTGGCAGTTTGTTGTGTCTGTTAAAAAACGTCTATATCGTTTTTTTTATCCGTTTTTTGAATTAAGGGGTTAATCATCCATTTGCAAGTGGGTGCAATGCTCTGTTAACTTATTACATACACTGTAAACATTTCGTTTGATTTACTGCCTTTTTTCACTGTTTTTCAAATTTTGACAAAATTTGTTTCTCTTAAAGGCACAGTACCGTTTTTTATATTTGCTTGTTAACTTGATTTAAAGTGTTTTCCAAGCTTGCTAGTCTCATTGCTAGTCTGTACAAACATGTCTGACATAGAGGAAACTCCTTGTTCATTATGTTTAAAAGCCATGGTGGAACCCCCTCTTAGAATGTGTACCAAATGTACTGATTTCACTTTAAGCAATAAAGATCATATTCTGTCTTTAAAAAAAAATATCACCAGAGGAATCTGACGAGGGGGAAGTTATGCCGACTAACTCTCCCCACGTGTCAGATCCTTTGACTCCCGCTCAAGGGACTCCCGCTCAAATGGCGCCAAGTACATCTAGGGTGCCCATAGCGATTACTTTACAAGACATGGCGGCAGTCATGGATAATACACTGTCAGCGGTATTAGCCAGACTACCTGAATTTAGAGGTAAGCGAGATAGCTCTGGGGTAAGACGAAATGCAGAGCATACTGACGCTTTAAGAACCATGTCTGATACTGCCTCACAATATGCAGAAGCTGAGGAAGGAGAGCTTCAGTCTGTGGGTGATGTTTCTGACTCAGGAAAGATGATGCAACCTGATTCTGATATTTCTACATTTAAATTTAAGCTTGAACACCTCCGCGTGTTTCTCAGGGAGGTTTTAGCTGCTCTGAATGACTGTGATACAATTGCAGTGCCAGAGAAATTGTGTAGACTGGATAAATACTATGCAGTGCCGGTGTGTACTGATGTTTTTCCAATACCTAAATGGTTTACAGAAATTATTAATAAGGAATGGGATAGACCAGGTGTGACGTTCTCTTCACCTCCTATTTTTAGAAAAATGTTTCCAATAGACGCCACCACACGGGACTTATGACAGACAGTTCCTAAGGTGGAGGGAGCAGTTTCTACTTTAGCAAAGCGTACTACTATCCCTGTCAAGGACAGTTGTGCTTTTTTAGATCCAATGGATAAAAAATTAGAAGGTTACCTTAAGAAAATGTTAATTCAATAAGGTTTTATCCTACAGCCCCTTGCATGCATTGCTCCTGTCGCTGCTGCTGCAGCGTTCTGGTTTGAGTCTCTGGAAGAGGCTTTACAGGTAGCGACTCCATTGGATGACATACTTGGCAAGCTTAGAGCACTTAAGCTAGCCAATTCCTTTGTTTTCTGACGCCATTGTTCATTTGACTAAACTAACGGCTAAGAATTCTGGTTTTGCTATACAGGCGCGCAGGGCGCTATGGCTTAAATCATAGTCAGCTGACGTGACTTCAAAATCTAAGCTGCTTAACATTCCCTTCAAGGGGCAGACCCTATTCGGGCCTGGTTTGAAGGAGATTATTGCTGATATCACTGGAGGAAAAGGTCATGCCCTTCCTCAGGACAGGTCCAAATCAAGGGCCAAACAGTCTAATTTTCGTGCCTTTCGAAACTTCAAGGCAAGTGCGGCATCAACTTCCTCTAATGCAAACAAGAGGGAACTTTTGCTCAGTCCAAGACGGTCTGGAGACCAAACCAGACCTGGGACAAAGGTAAGCAGGCCAAAAAGCCTGCTGCTGCCTCTAAGACAGCATGAAGGAACGGACCCCTATCCGGTAACGGATCTAGTAGGGGGCAGACTTTCGCTCTTCGCCCAGGCGTGGGCAAGAGATGTCCAGGATCCCTGGGTGTTGGAAATTATATCCCAGGGATATCTTCTGGACTTTAAAGCTTCCCCCCAAAAGGGAGATTTCACCTTTCACAATTATCTGCAAACCAGATAAAGAGAGAGGCATTCTTACACTGTTTACGAGACCTCCTAGTTATGGGAGTGATCCATCCAGTTCCAAAGGAGGAACAGGGACAGGGTTTTTACTCAAATCTGTTTGTGGTTCCCAAAAAAGAGGGAACCTTCAGACCAATTTTGGATCTAAAGATCTTAAACAAATTCCTCAAAGTTCCATCATTCAAGATGGAAACTATTCGTACCATCCTACCTATGATCCAGGAGGGTCAATATCAGTGACGTGCGGTGAGGTCAGAGGCAGGTGAGGCACTGGCTTGGATACGCCTTCATTCTTTAGATATCCTTTGTTGAAGAAATAGCAATGTACATGGGTGAGCCAATCATATGAGGTATTTATGTGCAGCCACCAATCAGTAGTTACTGAGCATATTTAGATATGATTTTCAACAAAGGATATAAAGAGAATGAAAAAATTAGATAGATGTAAATTGGAAAATTATTTAAAATTGCATGCTCTTTCTAAATCATGAAAGAAAACATATGGGTTTCATGTCCCTTTAAATGGCATTTTGGAAACTGGTCACCTTAGTAAACATCTGATTTTAGTCTAAAGGATTGTAAACAGAACCTCTTGCCAGATAACAAAATGCTTGCTCTGATTATGAGATCTAGAAATCCAGACCAATTAAAATATGTTTAAAACATACTTTTTACTTTAATGCTGCAAATTATGCTTATAGATTCCTTCATTATCCAGTAAACAGAGGGGGAGAGAGAGACAGAGAAAGGTAGAGGAGAGACAGACAGAGAGAGAGAGAGAGAGAAAGAGGGGAGAGACACAGAGAGACAGAGAGAGAGACAGAGACAGAGAGAGAGAGAAAGACAGAGGGGAGAGAGAGAGAGAGAGACAGAGGGGAGAGAGAGAGAGACAGAGGGGAAAGAGAGAGAGAGAGAGACAGAGGGGAAAGAGAGAGAGAGAGACAGAGGGAAGGAGAGAGAGAGACAGATGGGGGAGAGAGAGACATAGGGGAGAGAGAGACAGAGGGGAGAGAGAGACAGAGACACAGAGGGGAAAGAGAGAGACAGAGGGGGAGAGAGACAGAGGGGAGAGAGAGACAGAGGGGAAAGAGAGACAGAGGGGAAAGAGAGACAGAGGGGAAAGAGAGACAGAGGGGAAAGAGAGAGACAGAGGGGAGAGAGAGACAGAGGGGAGAGAGAGACAGAGGGGAAAGAGAGACAGAGGGGAAAGAGAGAGACAGAGGGAGGGAGAGAGAGAGACAGAGGGAAGGAGAGAGAGAGACAGAGGGAAGGAGAGAGAGAGAGACAGAGGGGGAGAGAGAGAGACAGAGGGGGGAGAGAGAGAGACAGAGGGGGGAGAGAGAGAGACAGAGGGGAGAGAGAGAGAGAGAGACAGAGGGGAAAGAGAGAGACAGAGGGGAAAGAGAGACAGAGGGGATAGAGAGAGACAGAGGGGATAGTGAGAGACAGAGGGGATAGTGAGAGACAGAGGGGAGAGAGAGAGACAGAGGGGAAAGAGAGAGACAGAGGGGAAAGAGAGAGACAGAGGGGAAAGAGAGAGACAGAGGGGAAAGAGAGAGACAGAGGGGAAAGAGAGAGACAGAGGGGAGAGAGAGACAGAGGGGAAAGAGAGAGACAGAGGGAGGGAGAGAGAGAGACAGAGGGAAGGAGAGAGAGAGACAGAGGGAAGGAGAGAGAGAGACAGAGGGAAGGAGAGAGAGAGACAGAGGGGGGAGAGAGAGATACAGAGGGGAGAGAGAGAGACAGAGGGGAGAGAGAGAGAGACAGAGGGGAAAGAGAGAGACAGAGGGGAAAGAGAGAGAGGGGAGAGAGAGACAGAGGGGAGAGAGAGACAGAGGGGAGAGAGAGACAGAGGGGAAAGAGAGAGACAGAGGGGAAAGAGAGAGACAGAGGGGAAAGAGAGAGACAGAGGGGAAAGAGAGAGACAGAGGGGAGAGAGAGAGAGAGAGAGAGAGAGAGAGGGGAGAGAGAGACAGAGGGGAAAGAGAGACAGAGGGGAAAGAGAGACAGAGGGGAAAGAGAGAGACAGAGGGGAAAGAGAGAGACAGAGGGGAGAGAGAGGGGGGGAGAGAGACCGGGGAGAGAGAGACAGGGGGAGAGAGAGACAGAGGGGAGAAAGAGAGAGAGGGGAGAGAGACAGAGGGGAGAGAGAGAGACAGAGGGGAGAGAGAGAGAGAGACAGAGGGGAGAGAGAGAGAGAGACAGAGGGGAAAGAGAGAGACAGAGGGGAAAGAGAGAGACAGAGGGGGAAGAGAGAGACAGAGGGGGGAGAGAGAGAGACAGAGGGGGGAGAGAGAGAGACAGAGGGGGGAGAGAGAGAGAGAGAGACAGAGGGGGGAGAGAGAAAGAGACAGAGGGGTGAGGGGGAGAGAGAGAGAGAGACAGAAAGGGGGGGGAGAGAGAGAGAAGAGAGAAGAGAGAGAAGAGAGAGGAGAGAGAGAAGAGAGGAGAGAGAGAAGAGAGAAGAGAGAGGAGAGAGAGAAGAGAGAGGGAGAGAGAGAGAGAAGAGAGAAGAGAGAGGGAGAGAGAGAGAAGAGAAGAGAGAGGAGAGGGAGAGGATTAGAGAGACAGAGAAAGGAGAGAGAAGAGAGAGGATAGAGGAGAGAGGAGAGAGAGAGAGAGAGAGAAACAGAGAGAGAGCGGAGAGAGAGAGAAGCGGAGAGAGAGCGGAGAGAGAGAAAGAGGAGACAGAGAAAGAGAGGGGAGATAAGAGAAAGAGAAAGAACATATTTTACAATTCAGTTTGCACTTAAAGTGAATGTAAATGTTGATGATAAAGTGCTCCTGCTTTTAATAAAAAATTTAAAAAACGTGCACTTTATCATCAAGTTTTACAGTCACTTTAGTAACAGTTGGAAGGCTGGAAGCAAAAATAAATAATTACTTACAGTTACCGTAATTCTAACCGCGTCCTCCAGAGCAGTCAGTGGCACTAGGCACTGGGGCAGGTTGGCAGCTCCTCTTCCTCCTCTTCCTAGGCAGCTCAGCTGCTGGCAGAGTTGAGACTGCAGTGGCAACGCAACTGTCACACACTTCGCCTCCTGCAACAATTCAATGTAAAATAGGAAATTAGATTAGTTATGTATAGTATTAAAAACATTTTTTTAGATACTATAAAATAAATTACGTGCTTGTGAACCAGAAACACCTAATTTACTACATGACTTTGACTTGCCTTTTTGGTGAGGTGATCTAGCATTTTCTAGTAATGTTTTTTCCAAAGTGAAGTCAGAATTTATATTCTTCCCAGGGAAATACCTTATAAATTACAATTCAGTGAAAGGAGGACAATGTGATTTTATTTTAAAATAGATGACATGTCAGCAGTTGTCTGCCAGAAGAAGAGTATAAGGGACTGATAACCTCAAAACAAAATAAATACATAAGGACCTGAAAAATTATATGATTGCAATTGTTTGAAATGTGCAGTGTTTGTTTCTAAGTAAAAAGTACAGCAGACAACTAAATTATTCCATAAGATGTGACTGCTGGCCTGGGCTTGCAGTTATTTATCTTTTTCGGCATCCAGAACATTGCATGGCATTGTCACATCTTATGAAATAATTTAGTTATCTTTGCTGTACTTTTTACTTAGAAACTGCACACTTCAAACAATTGCAAATTGTGTTCATTTTGTTTTGAGGACTTCAAGTTCTGAGTCAAACAAACTTAACTTCTAATCTTCTTATGGCAGAATCAGATAACTGCTGCCATGATGTAATCTATTTTAAAATAAAATCACATGATTGTCCTCCTTTCACTGACTGAATTGTAATTTTGCAGGTGGCAAAGAAATTGTGATTATTAAGGCTATACTTTAGTATAATATGACTTTTGTTTTAAGCACTGCAGAGTGCAGAACACATTGCCAAACTCACAGTAGCAAGAAAGAAAACTTAAAGGGACATGAAACCCAATTTTTTTCTTTCGTGATTTAGAAAGATCATGTCATTTTAAACAACTTTCTAATTTACTTCTATTATCTAATTTGCTTCATTTTCTTGATATCACTTGCTGAAAAGCATATCTAGATATGCTCATTAGCTGCTGATTGGTTGCTGCACATACAGGCCTTGTGTGATTGGTTAACACATGTGCATTGATATTTCTTCAACAAAGGATATCTAAAGAATTTAGCAAATTAGATAATAGGAGTAAATTGGAAAGTCATCATGAAATCATGAAAGCTTAATTTTGACTAGAATGACCCTTTAACTAATCAGACAGAATGTATGTCAGTCAGGAAAAAAAATCCTTTAACCTTAATTTATAATTATGATAAATTGATCATATATAATAAATGATTATATCTTCAATTACAATTACTAGTGACTTTGACCTAAGTTTCTTCTGAAAAAGTGCAAATTCAGGGCTACTGGGCTGCACACACTCTGAGGCCTAAGAAGGGCTCCAATAATAGCTAATATGTCAGTGTCTGAATGGATAATATGAACACAAATTATACACATAACTGTCTGCTTTCTTAAATATTATTGCACAATATTGAATTTTTTTATGTAATAAAAATACGTTATTTACACAATTCTATGTGCTTCATTGCTTGTTAATATAATATTTCCTATTACTTAACACTTAAAGTTTTCAAAAAGAAAAATAAATAATCTAAGAGGTTAGATTACTTTTATCAAATATAATTTATATTTAGTAATTGTTTAAAAATTATTTATTTAATGTCTTATAACCATATTATGTTAATAAAAATATGTGTATATATATATATATATATATATATATATATATATATATATATATAAAATACTTATATAAAATATTTATTTATATTAAAAATGTCTACCAGTAGTTATTGGCATGAACAATCCTACTAGTTATTGGACAGTCATCTGTAGAGAACAGATGACTGTCCAATAACTAGGATTGTTCATGCTTACCGCATTTGACTTTAGTTTTAACCCCATTTTTTTATTTTAAATAAGCTAATACAATACAAACATATTTTTACAGTGGGACTGGGTAGTGGGTACTGGGTAGGTACTACTGGTAGACATTTTTAATATAAATAAATATTTTATATACATATAATTATTATAAATATATATATATATATACATAATTTTATTTACATAATATGGTTAGAAGACATTAAATAATTTTTAAACAATTACTAAATATAAATTATATTATAAATTATATTTGATTAAAGTAATCTAATCTCTTAGATAATTTATTGTCAGTGAAATATAGGTGCTGCAGTTTAGTAACATCTTGACTGCCTCTCTAGTAGCAACCAAAGGGTTAAACTTTTTTTTTTTTACCCTGTGAATAATAGAATGCATTGTTTACTAAAGTTTAACCCTTTGGTTGCTAGAGAGGCAGTCAAGATGTTACTAAATTGCAGCACCTATATTTTTTCCTGCAGTGCACTACCAATGGCAACGGGACCGGGTACATTACAATAAATTAATATAAGTCTACTCTCTAAGATATAATCATAACCAATAATCAGCTTCAGCAGCATCCATTCCCATTATGAACTTTTTAAAGTTAGTTTAAATCTTTTAGTAGTAGTATAAGTATAATTATTAGATACTATTAGTAGTTTTAACCTAACCAGTCACTGGTTAGGTTAACTACTAATAGTATCTAATATACTATACTACTACTAAAAAATTTAAACTAACTTAGTGGTCACACAGTCTGGCTTAAATCATGGCTTCCTCCTTATCCTTACCTGATAAGAAGATTCAATCCGGTCGGGTCGTCGTCGGTCAGTCCTGACTCTCTCTCCTCCTGAGTCCTGCTCCTCCAGGCACTGCAGCAACTCCAAGTCCTGACTCCTCAGTGGACCGTGACCGTCGGTGACAGAAGTGGTGTGGTCGGACGGCGGCACGCACGCACATTAGCATTTAGCACAAGAGCAGCTCCCTCCACTGACACTGACTGAGTCCTCCCGCCACTGTGTCAGAGCGGTGCGCGCAACGCGGTGACACGTCAAACTGGTCACATGGCCCCACATCTGTCAATCAGCAGCCCAGCAGGCACGCCTCCCCGCAGTGCTGCTGGAGCTGTGATTGGCTGAAATTACATAGCTCATCATGGAGGCGGTTTTGAGAACCGCCTCCATTGGAGCTTGTAGCAGGCCATGTAGAGTCACCAGTGGGTGGCGCATCTCCAGATCCATTGTTGCGCAATTAATGGAGGGCAGCGGACCGGCTCACTGCCTCCTAATTGCGCAACAATGGAAATGGATAGAGAAGATAGAGAATATTTTGCGCATGCGCAAAGCTCTAGTACCAAAGCGCTAGTACGTACCGTAAGTGTAACACAAATATCGCCAATAGCATGGGGGGGGGGGTACCCTTGGGCAAAGGTGGGCGTGGCCAAAATTGTGAATGAAATAATAAACACTTTTTTTAATTTTAATAAATTCGAATTAAATTCTTTTTTTCCCTCATTGGACAGGGTAGGCACTGCCTACCCTGCCTCCTATTACTGCACGTCACTGGTCAATATATGACTACAGTGGATTTAAAGGTTGCTTATCTTCACATTCCGATAACAAAGATCATCATCGGTTTCTCAGGTTTGCCTTTCTAGACGGGCATTACCAGTTTGTAGCTCTTCCCTTTGGATTAGCTACAGCCCCAAGAATCTTTACGAAGGTTCTAGGGTCACTTCTGGCGGTCCTAAGGCAGGGGGGCATAGCAGTGGCCCCTTATTTAGATGACATCCTGATACAGGCATCAAACTTCCAAATTGCCAAGTCTCATACGGACGTAGTACTGGCATTTCTGAGATCGCATGGGTGGAAAGTGAACGAGGAAAAGAGTTCTCTATCCCCACTCACAAGAGTTTCCTTCCTAGGGACTCTGAAAGATTCTGTAGAAATGAAAATTTACCTGACGGAGTCCAGGTTATCAAAGCTTCTAAATTCCTGCCGTGTTCTTCATTCCATTCCGCGCCCTTCGGTGGCTCAGTACATGGAAGTAATCGGCTTAATGGTAGCGGCAATGGACATAGTGCCGTTTGCACGCCTACATCTCAGACTGCTGCAACTATGCATGCTCAGTCAGTGGAACGGGGATTACACAGATTTGTCCCCTCTACTAAATCTGGATCAAGAGACCAGGGATTCTCTTCTCTGGTGGCTATCTCGGGTCCATCTGTCCAAAGGTATGACCTTTTGCAGGCCAGATTGGACAATTGTAACAACAGATGCCAGCCTTCTATGTTGGGGTGCAGTCTGGAACTCGCTGAAGGCTCAGGGATCGTGGACTCAGGAGGAGACACTCCTTCCAATAAATATTCTGGAAGAGCGATATTCAATGCTCTTCAGGCTTGGCCTCAGTTAGCAACTCTGAGGTACATCAGATTTCAATCGGACAACATCACGACTGTGGCTTACATCAACCATCAAGGGGGAACAAGAAGTTCCCTAGCGATGTTAGAAGTCTCAAAGATAATTCGCTGGGCAGAGACTCACTCTTGCCACCTATCAGCTATCCATATCCCAGGTGTAGAGAACTTGGAGGCGGATTTTTTAAGTCGTCAGACTTTTCATCCGGGAGAGTGAGAACTCCATCCGGAGGTGTTTGCACAATTAATTCATCGTTGGGGCAAACCAGAACTGGATCTCATGGCGTCTCGCTAGAACACCAAGCTTCCTTGTTACTGATCCAGGTCCAGGTATTCCAAGGCGACGCTAATAGATGCTCTAGCAGCGCCCTGGTCTTTCAACCTGGCTTATGTGTTTCCACCGTTTCCTCTGCTCCCTCGACTGATTGCCAAGGTCAAGCAGGAGAGAGCATTGGTGATTTTTATAGCGCCTGCGTGGCCACGCAGGACCTGGTATGCAGATCTGGTGGACATGTTATCCTTTCCACCATGGCTCCACCTGCCTCTGAGACAGGACCTTCTACTTTAGGGTCCTTTCAACCATCTGAATCTAATTTCTCTGAGACTGACTGCCTGGAGATTGAACGCTTGATTTTATCAAAGCGTGGCTTCTCCGAGTCAGTCATTGATACCTTAATACAGGCACGAAAGCCTGTCACCAGGAAAATTTACCATAAAATATGGCGAAAATATCTTAATTGGTGTGAATCCAAGGGTTAGGATTCCCAGGATATTATCTTTTCTCCAAGATGGTTTGGAAAAAGGATTGTCAGCTAGTTCCTTAAAAGGACAGATTTCTGCTCTGTCTATTCTTTTGCACAAGCGTCTGGCAGATGTTCCAGACGTTCAGGCATTTTGTCAGGTTTTGGTTAGAATCAAGCCTGTGTTTAAACCTGTTGCTCCCCCATGGAGCTTAAATTTGGTTCTTAAGGTTCTTCAAGGAGTTCCGTTTGAACCTCTTCATTCCATAGATATCAAACTTTTATCTTGGAAAGATCTGTTTTTGGTAGCTATTTCCTCGGCTCGTAGAGTCTGCGAGTTATCTGCTTTACAATGTGATTCTCCTTATCTGATCTTCCATACGGATAAGGTAGTCCTGCGTACCAAACCTGGGTTTTTACCTAAGGTGGTATCTAACATCCTTGTGTCCTAATCCTTCTTCAAAGAAGGAACGTCTATTACACAATCTGGACGTGGTTCGTGCTTTAAAGTTTTACTTACAAGCTACTAAAGATTTTTGTCAAACATCTGCTTTGTTTGTTGTCTACTCTGGACAGAGGAGAGGTCAAAAGGCTTCGGCAACCTCTCTTTCTTTTTGGCTAAGAAGCATAATCCGCTTAGCCTATGAGACTGCTGGCCAGCAGCCTCCTGATAGGATTACAGCTCATTCTACTAGAGCTGTGGCTTCCACTTGGGCCTTTAAAAATGAGGCTTCTGTTGAACAGATTTGCAAGGCGGCGACTTGGTCTTCGCTTCATACTTTTTCAAAATTCTACAAATTTGATACTTTTGCTTCTTCGGAGGCTATTTTTGGGAGAAAGGTTTTACAGGCAGTGGTACCTTCCGTTTAAGTACCTGCCTTGTCCCTCCCTTCATCCGTGTACTTTAGCTTTGGTATTGGTATCCCACAAGTAATGGATGATCCGTGGACTGGATACACCTTAGAAGAGAAAACACAATTTATGCTTACCTGATAAATTTATTTCTCTTGTGGTGTATCCAGTCCACGGCCCGCCCTGTCATTTTAAGGCAGGTAATTATTTCATTTAAACTACAGTCACCACTGCACCCTATGGTTTCTCCTTTCTCTGCGTGTTTTCGGTCGAATGACTGGATATGGCAGTTAGGGGAGGATCTATATAACAGCTCTGCTGTGGGTGTCCTCTTGCAACTTCCTGTTGGGAATGAGAATATCCCACAAGTAATGGATGATCCGTGGACTGGATACACCACAAGAGAAATAAATTTATCAGGTAAGCATAAATTGTGTTTTCTACACTTTTACAACAAATGCACTTAACTTTGGTAGAACCGATGTCAGGCAGCAATGTTCCATCAGAAACTTCTGAGACAGGATCAGATTGGGACATCTTTCTCAATGTAAGAGAAAAAACAACATATAAAGCAAAATTATCTATTTCCTTATATGACAGTTTCAGGAATGGGAAAAAAAAGCAAAAGCATAGGCCTCTGATAGAGAAAAGCAAGATGCAAATATCAATGGGGTATTGAAATAATGAAAAAAAAAATTGGCGCCAAGTATGACGCACAACATAACGTAAACTTTTTTGGCGTCAAAAATAACCGGAAATGACACACTTGCGTCACTATTGACGCCGCCGTGTGAAAGGTCTTGGCGTCACGTATGACGCCGGAAATGATGAAGTTGCGTCATAAACGTATTTTTTTCGCGCCAAAAATATTTTCGCGCCAAGAATGACACCTAATACCCGCAATAGCAAGAAGTAGACAATTGAAAAAAAGACTAAACCCCAGGTAAGAAAAAATTTCTTAAAATGTTTAAATTCCCCAAATATGAAACTGACAGTCTGCTGAAGGAAATACATGAACCTGACTCAAGGCAAATATAAGTACAATACATATATTTAGAACTTTATATAAATGCATAAAGTGCCAAACCATAGCTGAGGTGTCTTAAGTAATAAAAAACATACTTACCAAAAGACACCCATCCACACATAGCAGATAGCCAAACCAGTACTAAAACAGTTATTAGTAGAGGTAATGGTAAATTGAGAGTATATCGTCGATCTGAAAAGGGAGGTAGGAGATGAATCTCTACGACCGATAACAGAGAACCTATGAAATAGACCCCCATTAGGGAAATCATCGTATTCAAATAAGTGATACTCCCTTTGCGTCCCTCTGACGTTCGCTGTACTCTGAGAGGAATCGGGCTTCAACAATGCTGAGAAGCGCATATCAACGTAGAATCTTAACAAACTTACTTCACCACCTCCATAGGAGGCAAAGTTTGTAAAACTGAATTGTGGGTGTGGTGAGGGGTGTATTTATAGGCATTTTGAGGTTTGGGAAACTTTGCCGCTCCTGGTAGGATTGTATATCCCATATGTCACTATCTCATGGACTCTTGCCAATTACATGAAAGAAACTAAGTTTTTAAACTAATATAATTATTAAACTAAAATTAAACTAACTACCAATTAAATAAACTAAACACATTAAAAAATTCTAACACTACTTTTAAAAATTACAAACTATCTAATTACAAAAAAAAACAAAATTACAAAAAATAACAAACACTAAATTACGGAAACTAACAAACAAAATTATCAACAAAAAAAAAATTACACCTAATCTAATAGCCCTATTAAAATAAAAAAGCCCACCCAAAATAAAAAAAACCCTAGCCTACAATAAACTACCAATAGCCCTTAAAAGTGCCTTTTGTAGGGCATTGCCCTTAGTTAAACAGCTCTTTCTCCTCTAAAATAAAATAAAACCGTAAAACCCACCACCCAACCATCCCCCCAAAATAGAAAAACTAAATCTTAAAAAGCCTAAGCTACCCATTGCCCTGAAAAGGGCATTTCCCTTAATAGGACATTTAGCTCTTTTACTGCCCAAACCCTAATCTAAAAATAAAACCCTTAAAAACACTAACCCAAAGACGATCCACTTACAGTTTTTGAAGTCCCGCTTGAACGATCTTCATTCCGGCAGAGAAGTCTTCATCCAGACGGCCTCTTCAATCTTCATCCCGGCGGCATCTTCTATCTTGATCCCGGTGCGGAGCATCCTCTTCATACGGTTGCTGCCGTCGTATACTAAATCTTCAATGCAAGGTACGCGATCCAAGATGGCGTGCCTTGCATTCCTATTAGCTGAAAAATTTAAATCAGCCAATAGGAATTAGAGCTGCTTAAATCCTATTGGCTGATTTGAACAGCCAATATGATTTAAGCAGCTCTCATTATAAGGTCCATTGGTAGTTTGGGGGTAGGGGTTTGTATACTGTTAGGGGGTGTTTTGTTTTTTTGTAGCATAAGAGCTGTTTAACTTAGGGCAATGCCCTACAAAAAGGCCCTTTTTAAGGGCTCCCAAAAGGCCCTTTTAAAGGGACAGTCTACACCAGAATTTTTATTGTTTAAAAAGATAGATAATCCCTTTATTACCCATTCCGAAGTTTTGCATAACCAACACAGCTATATAAATACACTTTCTTTTTAAAGACACGGCAAGTCCACGGATTTCATCCTTACTTGTGGGATTGTTGTCAGTCTTTCCGACATCCAGGATACTATCGGGTGTTACGCTATCACCGCATGGTTGTATAAGCAAGCGGTGGATAGCGTTCTGAGACCTGATCGCAGATTTGCTGGGAGAGTGGTCGGAAAACCGGGTGACAGGTAGGCGCCTCAGCAGAGCTGTTGAGACGAAGAGGTGTCAGTTCTTTTTTTCTTGAAAGGAATTATTTACAGTGATTTATTCAGCGCAGTAAAATTGTTGGGGTTTTAATTTTAAAGGCACAGTATCCTGTTATTTTTCAGGATTTGTTAAAGGGACAGTTTTTGGTATTAGTGCTTTCACACTATTCTTTTCAAATACCATAAGAGAGTGGTGGTTTAAAAATTTAAGGGGCCAATTCAATTTAAAGGGCCAGTATTTAAAAAAAAAAAATATTTTTTTTTTTACATTTTTTACATTTATTTCAAGCTTTGCATTTTTTCTTCAATATGGATTCAGAAGATGTCCAGAATGTTCCTTGTGCCATGTGTTTGAATGCCAATGTGGAACCTCCTGTTCCTTTTTGTCCTTCATGCATTGAGAGGGCTTTACACTATAGAGAGTGATGCTTCTCAGGTGTCTATCGATGAGATGCAGAGTATGCCGCAGCTTTCTCCCCAAGCGTCACAGCCCTTAACGCCCGCTCAAACAGTGCCCTGTAATTATCCTCAAGTTTCTGCTGCAGTTACATTAAAGGACATAGCTGCAGTTATGTCTTCTATGCTTTCTGATGCGTTATCTGCCTTTCCTATACTTCAAGGCAAACGTAAAAGGAAGGACCACTATGGGGTCAATGAAGGTTCTGATGCTATGATGGCAATCTCGGACGTACCCTCCCAGGGAGGGCATGGAGGTTCTATCGGAAGGAGAGATTTCTGATTTGGGAAGTTCCTTACCTCTGACTGATACTGAAGTGGTTTCTTTCAGGTTTAAACTAGAACACCTCCGCCTGTTGCTCACGGAGGTTTTAGTGACTCTGGACGACTGTGATTCGATAGGGGTCGCTCCTGAGAAGTTGAGTATGTTAGACAGATACTTAGAAGTTCCTTCTTACTCAGATGCTTTTCCAGTTCCCAAGCAAACTTCAGAGATTATTTCTAAAGAATGGGAGAGACCAGGTATTCCCTCCTCTCCTTCTCCCATTTTCAAGAAGATGTTCCCTATAGCTGATGCTGTCAGGGAACCTTGGCAGACGGTGCCTAAGGTGGAGGGAGCTATTTCCACCTTGGCTAAATGAACTACTATCCCTATTGAGGATAGTTGTGCTTTCAAAGATCCTATGGATAAGAAGCTGGAGGGGCTACCTAAAAGGATCTATGTTCACCAGGGTTTGCTATTGCAACTGGCTGCTTGCATTGTTACGGTCACTAGTGCGGCAGCTTATTGGTTTGATGCCCTTGTGGAGTCTCTTAAGACTGAGACTTCTTTGGAAGAGATACAGGATTGGATTAACGCTCTTAAATTAGCTAATTCGTTTATTACTGATGCTTCTCTGCAGATTACTAAATTGGCTGCTAAGAGTTCAGGTTTTTCTATCCTAGCCCACAGGGCCTTATGGTTGAAACCTTGGTCTGCGGACATGTCAGCTAAGTCTAAACTTCTGGCTATTCCTTACAAGGGGAAGACCTTGTTTGGGCCTGGTTTGAAGGAAATTATCTCTGACATCACAGGAGGCAAGGGTCATCTCCTCCCTCAGGATAAAAGAACCATGCAGAAAGGTCGACAAAGTAATTTTCGTTCCTTTCGAAATTTCAAAGGAAACTCTTTCTCTTTTTCCTCTAAGCAGGAAGGAAACTATTCGCAATCCAAGACTACCTGGAGACCCAACCAATCGTGGAACAAGGGTAAACAATCCAAGAAACCTGCTGCTGCTTCCAAGTCAGCATGAAGGGTTTGCCCTCGATCTGGGACCAGATCTGGTAGGGGGCAGACTTTCCTTCTTCATTCAGGCTTGGGTGCGAGATGTTCAGGATCCCTGGGCTATAGAAATAGTGTCTCAGGGATACAATCTGGAGTTCAGAATTTCTTTCCCCAGAGGAAGATTTCTGGTTTCAAGATTATCTGCAGGCCAGATAAAAAGAGAGGCGTTCTTACATTCTGTAAAAGACTTCTCTTCCATGGGAGTGATTTGTCCCGTTCCAATACAGGAACAAGGACAGGGTTTTTATTCAAATCTGTTCATGGTTCCCAAAAAGACCTCAAGAGTCTAAACAAGTTTCTCAGGGTTCCATTCTTCCATTGATCCAGGAGGGTCAATTTATGATGACAGTGGATCTAAAGGATGCATATCTTCATGTTCCTATACACAGAGATCATCACAAGTTCCTGAGGTTTGCCTTTCTGGACAAACATTTTCAGTTCGTGGTTCTCCCTTTTCGGTCTGGCCACGGCACCCAGAATTTTCACAAAGGTTCTGGGGTCTTTACTGGCGGTTCTAAGACCACGGGGCATTGCGGTGGTGCCTTATCTGGATGATATTCTAATCCAGGCGTCATCTTATCAGCAAACAAGGTCCCATACCGACATTGTGCTATCTTTCCTGAGAACTCACGGGTGGAAGGTAAATCTGAAAAAAAGTTTAATTCCGCAGACAAGGGTATCTTTTTTGGGAACTCTTATCGACTCTATATCCATGAGAATTTTTCTGACGGAGGTCAGAGAGTCAAAGATTCTGAATACATGTCGAGCACTTCAGTCCACTCCTCGGCCCTCAGTGGCTCTGTGCATGGAGGTCATCGGATTGATGGTGGCAGCAATGGACATCATCCCGTTTGCTCAGTTTCACCTCAGGCCTCTGCAATTAAGCATGCTCAGGCAGTGGAATGGAGACTATATGGATTTGTCTCCTCAAATAACCCTAGAACAAGAGACGAGAGACTCTCTTTAATAGTGGTTATATCTGGATCATCTGTCCCATGGGACGTGCTTTCGCAGACCTTCATGGGTAATTGTGACAACGGACGCCAGCCTTTTAGGATGGGGCGCAGTCTGGCGCTCTTCAAAGGCTCAGGGACTATGGACTCAGGCAGAGTCTCTCCTTCCCATCAAAATCCTAGAGCGAAGAGCGATCTTCAATGCACTTCGGGCCTGGCCTCAGTTGGCTTCGGCTCAATTCATCAGATTCCAGTCGGGCAACAATATGACAGTGGCTTACATCAATCATCAGGGCGGAACGAGGAGTTTCTTAGCGATGACTGAAGTAGCCAAGATAATCCAGTGGGCGGAGGCCCATTCTTGCCATCTGTCAGCGATCCACATCCCAGGGGTGGAAAACTGGGAGGCGGATTTTCTGAGCAGGCAGACCTTTTATCCGGGAGAGTGGGAACTTCACCTGGAAATATTTTCCAGTCTGATTCTCAAATGGGGTCGGCCGGAATTGGATCTCATGGCTCCTCGTCAGAATGCCAAGCTCCCGAGATATGGGTGCAGGTCCAGGGATCCCCAGGCCGAGCTGATAGATGCATTGCCAGTTCCTTGGTCCTTCAATCTAGCATATCTATTCCCCCCCATTTGCTCTGCTTCCCCGGGTTATTGCACGGGTCAAACGGGAGAAGGCGTCAGTGATCCTCATCGCTCCTGTGTGGCCTTGCAGGATTTGGTATGCCGATCTGATGGACATGTCATCTCTGCCACCTTGGACACTTCCGTTGAGGAAGGACCTTCTCATTCAAGGAACCCTTCCTTCACCCAAATCTAGTTTCTCTGAAGCTGACAGCTTGGAGATTGAATGTTTAATTCTATCCAAGCGAGGTTTCTCTGATTCGGTTATAGATACCTTAATTCAGACACCTAAGCCTGTAACTAGAAAGATTTACCATAAGATATGGTGTAAATATCTTTATTGGTGTGATTCCAAGGGCTAATCATGGAGTAGAGTTAGGATTCCCAGGATTTTGTCTTTTCTGCAAGAAGGATTGGAGAAGGGTCTATCAGCGAGTTCCCTAAAGGGTCAGATCTCTACTTTATCTATTTTGTTACACAAGCGTCTGGCAGATGTCCCAGATGTTCAATCTTTTTGTCAGGCCTTGATTAGAATCAGTTCACAGATATAGAGGAATAGAGCAAAAAAGGTGTTTGGTACAAAGTTGGGGATTATAGATGCACTGATATCAAAATGTGGTAAACAGAAATGTTATTTATCTTTCACGGTGGTTAATATGTGTACAATCACCAACACACTTGATATTGAATCCCCAAGAATTATATATTATGTTATTTATTATGGTGCAGCTCCAGAGCACTTGGCCCCACAGAGTTCCTCTATCCCTGGAGACAAATGGAGGATGCAGGAAAAATGAATCTTAAAGTTACAAGCCAAATGGTATTTCCAATACATGGAACATTAATACACCCGTCAATATGGCAAAGTAACAGAACTCCCCTTATAGAACAGTAGGCAAATACCTTATTTTACTGTAGTTGCTCCAGCGGTATTCCACGTAATTCACCGGACTGCAACAAAGGATTCCACACTGTAGAAAGGAGGCCACTGTCGATCCCTGGTCCTGCAAACTGTTAGCTGCTATCCAAATTCCACCAGATCCACAGCTCACAGCCGTATGTTCAGTGCTCACTTCGGCCCAGACATAATAAAGCAGCATAAACAGAAGAGATAGGAGCACCTGACAACAGCCTTTAGTAGTGAATTCAAATTTAATGAACAGGGTATATCATCGCAACATACGGTACACAGAATACAAAGTATACACAGGGACTGTGCCCCTTGTTAAAAGTCAGTCAATACAGAGGAGCTTGGGATGGTGAGTGTAAGTAAAGCTGGTGACAAGAAAAAGGGCTAACGCGTTTCGGCGTGAGCCTTACTCATAGCCTCATAAAACACACATTTACCGTGAAAGTTTAAAATAACTAGTTCCCAGCCTGATTGGTAGTTGTGAAACACACCTTGCAAACATGTATACCAATTTTTAACTACTGTTCAAAGAAACATATACACCCACACACACACCCCTCTCCCCCCACCCCCTTAATAATTGCACTAACGATATTGAAGAAATGTACAGAACAGTGAAACATATCCACATAATCATAACAATCACAATACACCTAATTCCCTTCATCACTGAGTACTCAAGAACATCGGGGAATTTAAACCAAATAATCCCGACAGGAAGCGATCCCATAACGAGCAGTGTACAAATCATAACAACCTGTCACTGAGATTCTCCGTTCAGTAGAACATCAGAGTCTGAGTCCAGACCTCAAAGTGGGAGGGAACAAGTCAAATACACCTCCCTGATAGGATTGCACGAGTGACCCTGGCCAATGGTTTAGCCGGGGCACGCCTCCCAAGCACACGTCAATGTCGTGAACCAACAAAAACAGCAACACAGTGAGCGCTGAAGCGCATATATAATATATATACAAAGTCCCACTCCATGGGACCGGATAGGGGGCAAATCCTATAAATAAAGGGTAAGGTGAAGGAACGTGTAGAGAGCTCAAAAGGACATATATAAGTAAACCTAGATAAGCACAAAAGGTACAGCCAAAAACAGGTCTTGGACCGTGACCAGATTACCGTTCATGACGACAGCTTGCACCAGTGGATAGAATATATTTCTCCAACATTGGTGTGTCCGGTCCACGGCGTCATCCTTACTTGTGGGATATCTCCTCCCCAACAGGAAATGGCAAAGAGTCCCAGCAAAGCTGGCCACACAGTCCCTCCTAGGCTCCGCCCACCCCAGTCATTCTCTTTGCCGTTGCACAGGCAACATCTCCACGGAGATGGTTAAGAGTTTTTTGGTGTTTAAATGTAGTTTTTATTCTTCTATCAAGTGTTTGTTATTTTAAAATAGTGCTGGTAATGTACTATTTACTCTGAAACAGAAAAGGATGAAGATTTCTGTTTGTGAGAGGAAGATGATTTTAGCAGACAGTAACTAAAATCGATTGCTGTTTCCACATAGGACTGTTGAGATGAAGTAACTTCAGTTGGGGGAAACAGTTAGCAGACTTTTCTGCTTAAGGTATGATTAGCCATATTTCTAACAAGACCATGTAATGCTGGAAGGCTGTCATTTCCCCTCATGGGGACCGGTAAGCCATTTTCTTGGTCAAACAAACAGAATAAAGGGCTTAATATGGGCTAAAAAACTGGTAGACATTTTTTATGGGCTAAATCGATTGCTTTATTTGGGCATTTTATTCATATTTATGCTGACAATTTGCATTTATAAACTTGGGGAACGTTTATTAAACGGCAGGCACTATGTTAGACACCTTTTCCAGTCAGGGGGCCTTCCTAGTTGTAGACTGAGCCTCATTTTCGCGCCATTACTGCGCATTTGTTTTTTGAGAGCAGGGCATGCAGATGCATGTGTGAGGATCTGAAATTTGCTGGAAAAGCTTTTAGAAGGCGTCAATTGGTATCGTATTCCCCTTTGGGCTTGGTGGGTCTCAGCAAAGGCTATAGCTGGGACTGTATAGGGGTTAAATTTGTAAACGGCTCCGGTTCCGTTATTTTAAGGGTTAAAGCTCTGAAATTTGGTGTGCAATACTCTTAATGCTTTAAGACACTGTGGTGAAATTTTGGTAATTTTTGAACAATTCCTTCATACTTTTTCACATATTCAGTAATAAAGTGTTTTCTGTTTAAAATTTAAAGAGACAGTAACGGTTTTGTTTTAAAACGTTTTTTGTGCTTTGTTGATAAGTTTAAGCCTGTTTAACATGTCTGTGCCTTCGGATAAGCTATGTTCTATATGTATGAAAGCCAATGTGTCTCCCCATTTAAATTTATGTGATAATTGTGCCATAGCGTCCAAACAAAGTAAGGACAGTACTGCCACAGATAATGAAATTGCCCAAGATGATTCCTCAGATGAGGGGAGTAAACATGATACTACATCATCTCCTACTGTGTCTACACCAGTTTTGCCCACACAGGAGGCCCCTAGTACATCTAGTGCGCCAATGCTTATTACCATGCAACAATTAACGGCTGTAATGGATAACTCCATAGCAAATATTTTATCCAAAATGCCTACTTATCAGAGAAAGCGCGATTGCTCTGTTTTAAACACTGAAGAGCAGGAGGGCGCTGATGATAATTGTTCTGTCATACCCTCACACCAATCTGAAGGGGCCATGAGGGAGGTTTTGTCAGATGGGGAAATTTCAGATTCAGGAAAAATTTCTCAACAAGCTGAACCTGATGTTGTGACATTTAAATTTAAATTAGAACATCTCCGCGCACTGCTTAAGGAGGTGTTATCTACTCTGGATGATTGTGACAACTTGGTCATTCCAGAGAAATTATGCAAGATGGACAAGTTCCTAGAGGTTCCGGTGCACCCCGACGCTTTTCCTATACCCAAGCGACGACATAGTAAATAAGGAGTGGGAAAAGCCCGGCATACCTTTTGTTCCCCCCCATATTTAAGAAATTATTTCCTATGGTCGACCCCAGAAAGGACTTATGGCAGACAGTCCCTAAGGTCGAGGGGGCAGTTTCTACTCTAAATAAACGCACTACTATTCCTATCGAAGATAGTTGTGCTTTCAAAGATCCTATGGATAAAAAATTGGAGGGTTTGCTTAAAAAGATTTTTGTACAGCAAGGTTACCTTCTACAACCCATTTCGTGCATTGTTCCTGTCACTACAGCAGCGTGGTTCTGGTTTGAGGAACTAGAAAACTCGCTTAGTAGAGAGACTCCATATGAGGAGGTTATGGACAGAGTTCACGCACTTAAGTTGGCTAACTCTTTTATTTTAGATGCCGCTTTGCAATTAGCTAGATTAGCGGCGAAAAATTCAGGGTTTGCTATCGTGGCGCGCAGAGCGCTTTGGCTAAAGTCTTGGTCAGCGGATGTGTCATCCAAGACAAAATTGCTTAACATCCCTTTCAAAGGTAAAACTCTATTTGGACCAGAATTGAAAGAGATTATTTCAGACATCACTGGGGGAAAGGGCCACGCCCTTCCACAAGATAGACCTTTCAAGGCCAAAAATAAGTCTAATTTTCGTTCCTTTCGCAATTTCAGGAACGGACCGGCCTCTAATTCTGCATCCTCTAAGCAAGAGGGTAATGCCTCACAACCCAAACCAGCCTGGAAACCGATGCAAGGCTAGAACAAGGGTAAGCAGGCCAAGAATCCTGCCGCTGCTAACAAAACAGCATGAAGGAGTAGCCCCCGATCCGGGACCGGATCTAGTGGGGGGCAGACTCTCTCTCTTTGCTCAGGCTTGGGCAAGAGATGTTCAGGATCCCTGGGCACTAGAAATAGTTTCTCAGGGTTATCTCCTGGAATTCAGGGAACTACCCCCAAGGGGAAGGTTCCACATGTCTCACTTATCCTTAAACCAAATAAAGAGACAGGCGTTCTTACATTGTGTAGAAGACCTGTTAAAGATGGGAGTGATACACCCAGTTCCAATAAAGGAACAAGGAATGGGATTTTATTCCAATCTGTTCGTAGTTCCCAAAAAAGAGGGAACTTTCAGACCAATTTTGGATTTGAAGATCCTAAACAAATTTCTCAGGGTACCATCATTCAAGATGGAAACCATTCGAACGATTCTACCCACTATCCAGGAAAGTCAATTTATGACTACCGTGGATCTAAAGGATGCATACCTACATATTCCTATCCACAAAGAACATCATCAGTTCCTAAGGTTCGCTTTTCTGGACAAGCATTACCAGTTTGTGGCCCTCCCATTCGGGTTAGCCACTGCTCCAAGGATTTTCAAAAAGGTACTAGGGTCCCTTCTAGCGGTTCTAAGACCGAGGGGCATTGCAGTAGTACCTTACTTGGACGACATTCTAATACAAGCGTCGTCCCTGTCAAAAGCAAAGGCTCATACAGACATCGTTCTGGCCTTTCTCAGATCACACGGATGGAAGGTGAACATAGAAAAAAGTTCTCTGTCTCCGTCGACAAGAGTTCCCTTCTTGGGAACAATAATAGATTCCTTAGAAATGAGGATTTTTCTGACAGAGGTCAGAAAGTCAAAACTTCTAAGCACTTGTCAAGTTCTTCATTCTGTTCCTCGTCCTTCCATAGCGCAGTGCATGGAAGTAGTAGGGTTGATGGTTGCAGCAATGGACATAGTTCCTTTTGCACGAATTCATCTAAGACCATTACAACTGTGCATGCTCAAACAGTGGAATGGGGACTATACAGACTTGTCTCCAATGATTCAAGTAGATCAGAAGACCAGAGATTCACTCCGTTGGTGGCTGACCCTGGACCATCTGTCCCAGGGAATGAGCTTCCGCAGACCAGAGTGGGTCATTGTCACGACCGACGCCAGTCTAGTGGGCTGGGGCGCGGTCTGGGAATCCCTGAAAGCTCAGGGTCTATGGTCTCGGGAAGAGTCTCTTCTCCCGATAAACATTCTGGAACTGAGAGCGATATTCAATGCTCTCAGGGCTTGGCCTCAACTAGCAAAGGCCAGATTCATAAGGTTCCAATCAGACAACATGACGACCGTTGTGTATATCAATCATCAGGGGGGAACAAGGAGTTCCCTGGCGATGAAAGAAGTGACCAAAATAATTCAATGGGCGGAGGATCACTCCTGCCACCTATCTGCGATCCACATTCCAGGTGTGGAAAACTGGGAAGCGGATTATTTGAGTCGTCAGACATTCCATCCAGGAGAGTGGGAACTCCACCCGGAGATCTTTGCCCAGTTGACGCAACTATGGGGCATTCCAGATATGGATCTGATGGCGTCTCGTCAGAACTTCAAGGTTCCTTGCTACGGGTCCAGATCCAGGGATCCCAAGGCGACTCTAGTCGATGCACTAGTAGCGCCTTGGACCTTCAACCTAGCTTATGCGTTTCCACCATTTCCTCTCATTCCCAGGCTGGTAGCCAGGATCAAACAGGAGAGGGCCTTGGTGATCTTGATAGCTCCTGCGTGGCCACGCAGGACTTGGTATGCAGACCTGGTGAATATGTCATCGGTTCCACCATGGAAGCTACCTTTGAGACAGGACCTTCTTGTTCAGGGTCCATTCGAACATCCAAATCTGGTCTCCCTCCAGCTGACGGCTTGGAGATTGAACGCTTGATTCTATCAAAGCGTGGGTTTTCAGATTCTGTGATAGATACTCTGGTTCAGGCCAGAAAACCGGTAACTAGAAAGATTTACCATAAAATATGGAAAAGATATATCTGTTGGTGTGAATCCAAAGGATTCCCATGGAATAAGATAAAAAGATTCTCTCCGTTCTACAAGAAGGTTTGGAGAAAGGATTATCTGCAAGTTCTCTAAAGGGACAGATCTCTGCTTTATCTGTCTTACTACACAAAAGACTGGCAGCTGTGCCAGATGTTCAAGCATTTGTTCAGGCTCTGGTTAGGATCAAGCCTGTTTACAGATCTTTGACTCCTCCCTGGAGTCTAAATCTAGTTCTTTCAGTTCTTCAAGGGGTTCCGTTTGAACCTTTACATTCCATAGACATTAAGTTACTATCTTGGAAAGTTTTGTTTTTGTTTGCAATTTCTTCTGCTAGAAGAGTTTCAGAGTTATCTGCTCTGCAGTGTTCTCCGCCCTATCTGGTGTTCCATGCAGATAAGGTGGTTTTGCGTACTAAGCCTGGTTTTCTTCCTAAGGTTGTTTCTAACAAAAATATTAACCAGGAGATAGTTGTACCTTCTTTATGTCCGAATCCAGTTTCAAAGAAGGAACGTTTGTTACACAATTTGGACGTAGTCCGTGCTCTAAAATTCTATTTAGAGGCTACAAAAGATTTCAGACAAACATCTTCCTTGTTTGTTGTTTATTCTGGTAAAAGGAGAGGTCAAAAAGCGACTTCTACCTCTCTTTCCTTTTGGCTTAAAAGCATCATCCGATTGGCTTATGAGACTGCCGGACGGCAGCCTCCTGAAAGAATCACAGCTCACTCCACTAGGGCTGTGGCTTCCACATGGGCCTTCAAGAACGAGGCTTCTGTTGACCAGATATGTAAGGCAGCGACTTGGTCTTCACTGCACACTTTTGCCAAATTTTACAAATTTGATACTTTTGCTTCTTCGGAGGCTATTTTTGGGAGAAAGGTTTTGCAAGCTGTGGTGCCTTCCGTTTAGGTAACCTGATTTGCTCCCTCCCTTCATCCGTGTCCTAAAGCTTTGGTATTGGTTCCCACAAGTAAGGATGACGCCGTGGACCGGACACACCAATGTTGGAGAAAACAGAATTTATGCTTACCTGATAAATTACTTTCTCCAACGGTGTGTCTGGTCCACGGCCCGCCCTGGTTTTTTAATCAGGTCTGATGAATTATTTTCTCTAACTACAGTCACCACGGTACCATATGGTTTCTCCTATATATATTTCCTCCTGTCCGTCGGTCGAATGACTGGGGTGGGCGGAGCCTAGGAGGGACTGTGTGGCCAGCTTTGCTGGGACTCTTTGCCATTTCCTGTTGGGGAGGAGATATCCCACAAGTAAGGATGACGCCGTGGACCGGACACACCGTTGGAGAAAGTAATTTATCAGGTAAGCATAAATTCTGTTATTTACCAACCAATCTTATATCCAAATACAAACAAAGAGAGAAAATAAGAATAATAATAATGAAATAAAGATACCTACTAAAATGCATAAATGGGCAACGGAATATAGGCAAAATATAAATAAATATATAAATAATTGTTGTGATTGTGGTCACCTCATCATCACACAAATAAAGGGGATGGGGAGTACACACGAAGCACTAAGATAAATTCCACACACATTAGAGCCCATGCCATATGCTGTATAGTGTGCTGTGTGTAGTCCAATATCTCAACAAAACAGCCTACCACAGGTCAACACAGATATCAAAAACAACCTTTAATCATTTAAACATTTATATAAGTACATAGATGGATACATTTTGAGGAATTGAGCATTCTACCTTATGAGTTTCTTAATTGATCTAAAATTTTAAATTTCAAATATCAAATATCAAATATCAAACCTAACGGGACCAAAAATTAATTAAGTCAAACCCCCGGGATCCTAGTCTTCAGCTTAAAGATCCAGAAGGCTTCCTTCTCTCCAAGTTTGTTAACTCTATCTCCCTGTCCTCTTCTTAAAGGAACCTTGTCAATAATGGTCCAGACAAAAGAACTTAGTGACTTGTTATGAATCTCCACAAAATGTTTCCTCTAAGGGGGGTCGTTTTGGAACCAATTCTGATGTCTGACATGTGTTCCTTTATGCGTGTTCTGGCCTCCCGCGTCGAGAGTCCCAAATATTGCAGAGAACAAAGACTACAAGTGATGCGATACACAATATAAGTTTGTCTACAATTTAGACAATACTTAATGTTAAATCTCTCTCCACTCATTGTGGAGACAAAAGTGTCCCCAACAATTAATCTTTCACAAGCCACACAAGTGTGGTGGTGGCACTTGTAGGCCCCCATTGATGTTAGCCATGAAGAGGTCCGATTAGGAACATCTCTCCAGATTTTAGTAGGAGCAACCATATTCCCTATCGTCCTGTTTTTTCTGTAAGCAAATCTTATTCCTTTTTCCACTGTATCTGTCAACCCATCATCCGCCTGCAAAAGGTTGAAGTGTTTGTCCACTATTCGGCATATCTCGTCATATTGTCTAGAGTACTCAGTGATGAAGGACACCCTATCACCAAACCTGTTGGCATTTGAGCCACCCTCTCTGCTTCTATTTCTCTTCCCCATGGTAAGAAGATTCTCCCTGGGGATCCTTTCCACATCTTTTCTTGCTCTCATAATTACAGTAGAGTCATAGCCTCTTTCCTTCAGTCTAAGAACCAGGTCATCCGCCTGTCTCTCATAAGCAGTGCGAAACGTGCAGTTCCTCTTGAGGCGAATGAACTGGCTCTTAGCCACACCCCTGAATACTCTTCTCGGGTGACAGCTAGAGGCGTGTAGTAATGAATTCCCCGCTATGGGTTTGCGGAAAACCTCCGTGGTGATCCCCTGGCCCTGCACACCTTCAAGTGTGATGTCCAAGAAATCTACACGTCTTTCCTGTATCTCAGAGGTAAAGCTCAGTCCACAATCATTATTTTCCAAGCCGGCCACAAATTTTGTAAGCCGGTGCTCGCTTCCTCCCCAGACAAACAGTAGATCATCAATAAATCGGCCATACCAAATGATATCTGATCTGAACATGTTCTGATCTCCAAAGACGTGGGACAGCTCCCACCATCCCATGAAAATATTGGCATAGGACGGGGCAAATTTCGCTCCCATGGCTGTCCCATGCCTCTGGAGATAGAACTGTCCCATAAACTCAAAATAGTTATGAGTAAGGAGGAACCGAGTCACCTCTACCACAAAATCCACAAACAGGGGATCCCCCCCATAGTGTCTATTTAGGAAGAAACGTACAGCCTCCAACCCTTTGTCATGGGGGATGGACGTGTACAGGGACTTAACATCCACAGTGAGCCATCTGTATTCAGTCTCCCATGTTATCTGACCCAAAAGGTTCAAGACATGTTTTGTATCCGCCAGATGACTCCACAGAGTGCTCACTAGTGGTTGCAAGATATCATCCAACCATTCCGAAAGGTGTTCGAGTAATGACCCAATACCACTCACGATTGGTCTCCCCTGCACGTTCACCAAGGATTTGTGAACCTTGGGTAAATGGTTGAAAGTAGCGATGGTGGGGTTAGATACAAGAAGATATTCCTTAGTACCCGGGTCCATAAACCCACCTTCAACCCCATCGTCCACAAGGGAGGCCAGTCGTGATCGGTAGTTCAAAGTAGGGTCCCCTGGCAACACCATATAGTCATCTGTGTTAGTAAGTTGTCTCAGGGCCTCCGAAATGAAGTCACTCCTGTTCTGTAAAACTATTGTGCCACCCTTATCAGCAGCCCTAATTATAATTGTCTCATTTTTACTGAGCTTCTCCAATGATTTTCTCTGTTTCTTAGTGATGTTACTCTGTTCTCCCCTCACTGATTTGTAATACAAGCAAGTAAGGTCTTCTTCAATTCTACTTTGGAATTTCTCCAAAAGGTTACCCCTACATTGGATAGGGTAAAAGGTAGATTTTTCCTTAAATGAAGGTAATCCAATGGAAGTGGTTGAGTTGAATTCCCCACCTTCTGAGAGAGATTCCAAGGTCCCTATATCACAGAACTCTTGGAAATTGAGAGAACTGTCCCTCAGGGCTGTTGCATATGTGGACCTTAGATCCTTCTGAATGGCATCATGACTCTCATCTCCCTCTCCTATGGGATGCATCTTAAAGTATTTCTTTAAGGTGAGGTCCCGTATCAGTTTGTTTACATTTAGCAGTGTCCTGAACAAGTCAAAGTCTGCTGTTGGCACAAAAGTCAGTCCCAAACTAAGAACTTCAAGTTCATGTGAATCCGGAGTGTATTCGGACAGGTTGATGATGTTTAAAACCTGTAATTCCCTCTTCCTCTTCCTCTTCCCCTTCTCTGGGGGTACCTCCGCTGTTCTTTGTACTGGTGATCTGCACCTTGGTTTGTATTTAGGTTTCCTCCTCCCCCCCCCCTTCTGGTGCTTTTTGGGGGATGGAAAAAACCTGTTCAAGCTGTACTTGATCCCGGGTGCGGTTATCACCCCTTGTTTCAGTGTTTGTGGTCGGTTCCTCTCTGTAGTTCGACTGGGGAAAAAATTGTTTGGTGGGTGCTTTGAGGATAGGAGGGGTTTCCTTAGGTCTCACACTCTGGACAGGGGGATAATCCTCTCCTCCTGACCCTGACCCTGAACCTTCAGATTCACCCTCACTCTCATAGAAGTTTACCCTTCTTCCCCTGTTTCTTCTGCGCCTGTGACCACCTCGCTGCTGGTTAGGATGGAAGGTATTTCTGTTCTGTTCCCTTCTGAGTAGTGATCTATCCCTTTTATTCCATATATACACTCTATTGAGATCGTAATCCTGTTGATCACGTATTTGGTTTAAATTCCCAGATGTTCTTGAGTACTCAGTGATGAAGGGAATTAGGTGTATTGTGATTGTTATGATTATGTGGATATGTTTCACTATTCTGTACATTTCTTCAATATTGTTAGTGCAATTATTAAGGGGGTGGGGAGAGGGGTGTGTGTGTGGGTGTATATGTTTCTTTGAACAGTAGTTACGGATTGGTCCACATGTTTGCAAGGTGTGTTTCACAACTACCAATCAGGCTGGGAACTAGTTATTTTAAACTTTCACGGTAAATGTGTGTTTTATGAGGCTATGAGTAAGGCTCACGCCAAAACGCGTTAGCCCTTTTTCTTGTCACCAGCTTTACTTACACTCACCATCCCAAGCTCCTCTGTATTAACTGACTTTTAACAAGGGGCACAGTCCCTGTGTATACTTTGTATTCTGTGTACTGTATGTTGCAATGATATACCCTGTTCGTTAAATTTGAATTCACTACTAACGGCTGTTGTCAGGTGCTCCTATCTCTTCTGTTTATGCTGCTTGATTAGAATCAGGCCTGTATTTAAACCAATTTAGTTCTTAAAGTTCTTCAAGGGGTTCCATTTGAACCTATGCATTCCATAGATATTAAGTTGTTGTCTTGGAAAGTTTTATTTCTTGTTGCCATTTCTTCTGCTCGAAGAGTGTCTGAGCTTTCAGCATTACAATATAATTCATCTTACCTTATTTTTCATTCAGATAAGGTGGTGTTACGTACTAAACTTGGTTTTCTTCCTAAGGTTGTTTCAGACAAGAACATTAATCAGGAGATTGTTGTTCCTTCCTTGTGTCCTAATCCTTCTTCTCAGAAGGAACGTCTGTTGCACAATTTGGATGTAGTCCGTGCTTTAAAATTTTACTTGCAAGCGACTAAGGATTTTCGTCAGTCGTCTTCTCTATTTATCATGTTTTCTGGAAAACGCAAGGGTCAGAAAGCTATGGCTACCTCTCTTTCTTTTTGGCTGAAGAGTATCATCCGTTTTGCATATGAGACTGCTGGACAGCAGCCTCCTGAAAGAGTTACGGCTCATTTCACCAGGGCTGTTGCTTCCTCATGGGCATTCAAAAATGATGTTCTGTTGAACAGATTTGCAAGGCTGCAACCTGGTCCTCTCTTCACACTTTTTCTAAATTTTACAAATTCAATACTTTTGCTTCGGCTGAGGCTGTTTTTAGGAGAAAGGTTCTTCAAGCAGTGGTGCCTTCTGTTTAGGTTCCATGTCTTGTCCCTCCCTTATCATCCGTGTACTTTAGCTTTGGTATTGTATCCCACAAGTAAGGATGAAATCCGTGGACTCATTGTGTCTTTAAAAAGAAAAGAAAATTTATGCTTACCTGATAAATTTGTTTCTTTTTAGACACGATGAGTCCACGGCCCTCCCTGTTCTATGAGACAGGTTGTTAATTTTTGTAAACTTCAGACACCTCTGCACCTTGGCTTTTCCTTTAGCTTCCTAACTGAGTGGGAGGGAAGGGAGTAGCTATTTAACAGCTCTGCTGTGGTGCTCTTTGCCTCCTCCTGCTGACCAGGAGGTGTAATCCCACAAGTAAGGATGAAATCCGTCGACTCATCGTGTCTAAAAAGAAACAAAATTAATCAGGTAAGCATAAATTTTCTTTTTTACCTCTGTGATTACCTTGTATCTAAGTCTCTGTAAACTGCCCCCTTATTTCAGTTCTTTTGACAGACATCCATTTTAGACAATCAGATCTGGCTCACTGCAGCTCTACGTGCGTGAGCACAGTATTATCTATATGACCCACATGAACTAACACCCTCTAGTGGTGAAAAACTGTCAAAATGCCCTGAGAGAAGATGCGGCCTTCAAGGGCTTAGAAATTTGCATATGAACCTCTTAGGTTTAGCTTTCAGCTAAGAATACCAATAGTACAAAGCAAAATTGGTGATATAAGTGAATTGGGAAGTTGTTTAAAATTACATGCCCTATCTGAATCATGAGTTTATTTTGGACTAGACTGTCCCTTTAAGGGTCCTTGGTAGTTTTATTTTAGATTAGGCTAAAGGGTATTTAGAATAGGAATAATATATATATATATTTTTGGTAATGGTAGGTTTTTTATTTTTTGTAATTTTAGGTTTTTAGTGTAAGGTATAGGTTTTATTTGAAAGGTAATTTTGTATTTATTTTAACTAGGTAGTTATTAAATAGTTAATAACTATTTACTAACTAACCTACCTAGTTAAATACATACAAATTTACCTGGGAAATAAAAATAAAACCTAAGATAGCTACAATGTAACTATTAGTATTTAGTTTTAAATAGGTATTATTTAGTTAATAATTGTAAGTTTAATTTAGCTATATTTTAATTATGTTAAAGTTGGGGGGGTTAGGTTTAGGGATTAATATAGTTTAATTTAGGTTGACCCCGCATTCAGCTACATAGTAGCGACTTCCCATACTATACAGGTTGCATGCAACTATCCTTAAAGGGACAGTCTATTCCAAAATAAACTTTCATGATTCAGATAGAGAATGTAATTTTAAACAATTTTCCAAAGTACTTTTATCACCAATTTTGCTTTGTTCTCTTGGTATTCTTAGTTGAAAGCTAAACCTATGAGGTTCATATGCTAATTTCTAAGCCCTTGAAGGCCGCCTCTTCTTTCAGGGCATTTTGACAGTTTTTCACCACTAGAGGGTGTTAGTTCATGTGTTTCACGCACGTGAAGTTCCAGTGAGCCATCTCTGATTGGCTAAAATGGATGTCTTTCAAAAGTACTGAACTAAGGGGGCAGTTTGCAGAGGCTTAGATACAAGGTAATCACAGAGGTAAAATGTGTATTTATATAACTGTGTTGGTTATGCAAAACTAGGGAATGGGTAATAAAGGGTTTGTCTATCTTTTTAAACAATAAAAATTCTGATGTAGACTGTCCCTTTAATTAGGTCATAAGTAGCCCTCTTGGAACCTCTCATTGGCACATTTACATCTGCACTGTCTCATACATACATTGGCATTCAGTAAATCGTATTGTTTCAGATATAGTTATTTATGTAACAGATTTCTGTCAATTATCGTTGTATATAGGGTAGTTTTATCCCCGCAATCAGTTACATAGTAGCGGCTTCCCATAAAGATGAAGTCTGTATTTAGGTGGCATGTAACGATCCATAATTAGGCTACAAATAGCATTGTTGGAACCTCACATTTGGTACATTTAAATTCACATTAGCACAATCTTAATTTACACCTAGCGCATTTAGATTTATATTAACATAGTAACGCATTTATCTCTATGATCAGCAGCCTGATACTACACACATATTAAGCCATGTGTGGCGCCACAGATCAATAACATTAAAATCTGGGAACGGATAAGGTTTTTTTTGGCTTTTTTTGCAAAGTATTTTTGGAGATATTAAAGTGATATTAAAGTGATAGTAAATCCTAGCCTTTGAGAAACACTAGGATTTAGCAGTGCAACAAATAAAGGGGACTTTCAGTCGCCGCACTGAGGGCTTCAGGCTGCCCACGGCAGAACGCTATTTTGCAGTGAGGTGATCTTAGCTAATAGCGTGCTAGCTATCTGGCATAATGCCAGCTGGCCCACATGGCAATTGGCTAAGAGGTGAAAACGTCACCTCATTGAAAAAATAGTTTTCTGCTATGCGCTGCCTGAGGCCCTCAATGCGGCAAATGCTACAGACAAAGTAACTTTCAGCAGTCCCCTTTATTTGTTGCAATGGTAAATCCTAGCGTTTACTATCACTTTTTTACCATTTGTAGCGTATAACTTGTGCTAAATTGTAATATTGCAAATGTCTTCAAATGTATCCTCAATATAAAGGGACATGAAACCCAATTTTTTTCTCTCTCGTGGTTTAGAAAGAGTATGCAATTTTAAACAACTTTCTAATTTACTTATATTATCTAATTTGCTTCATTTTCTTGATATACTTTGCTGAAAAGCATATCTAGATAGGCCCAGTAGCTGCTGATTGGTTGTTGCACATAGATGCCTTGTGTGATTGGCTCACCCCTGTGCATTGATATTTCTTCAACAAAGGATATCTAAAGAATGAAGCTAGATAATAGAAGTAAATTGGAATGTTTAAAATTGTATTCTCTAGTTGAATCATAAAAGAACATTTTTGGGTTTAGTGTCCCTTTAAGTATGCTGTACCATTGCAATTTTTAATAAATAATAAACAAACCATATGGTTTCAGGTCATCGGCATAAAAACATATGATGACGCTCTATAACATACAAGAATATACATTACAGACTGGGATATCTTTTGAACAAAAATATAAGATAAGTCTGACATGAAGGCTGTTAAAAGTATTAACCTATAGTAGAAGAACTGAAAACAAACACCAAAACCCCCCACAATTCTTAAAACGTGTTTATGGTCTGATTGGGGAGCTCTTTAAATGATTTCCTTTAAACAGGTGTCTCCTGTACTATGATCTGAATTTTTCTCTTTCTCTTACTTTTTCTTCGACTTTCATTTCTTGTGAAAGTTCTCACTATTTTGGCTTTTAACCAGTAAAGGAAATTAGCTGTTTCCTGTCTTGCTTCCAATATATAAAAAAAAATTCTCTTTGTGAGACTGCAATTTCAAAAGATTCTAGAGTTAGTTACATCTGTTTTATTACAGAGAGATCATTTGTATATTTTTTTCTTCTTCATTTAAAGGGACAGTCTAGGCCAAAATAAAGTTTCATGGTTCAGATAGAGCATGTAATTTTAAACAATTTTCCAATTTACTTTTATCACCAATTTTGCTTTGTTCTCTTGGTATTCTTAGTTAATCTAGGAGGTTCATATGCTAATTTCTTAGACCTTGAAGCCCACCTCTTTCAGATTGCATTTTAACAGTTTTTCACCACTAGAGGGTGTTAGTTCACATATTTCATATAGATAACACTGTGCTCGTGCACGTGAAGTAATCTGGGAGCAGGCACTGATTGGCTAGACTGCAAGTCTGTCAAAAGAACTGAAAAAAGGGGCAGTTTGCAGAGGCTTAGATGCAAGGTAGTCACAGAGGTTAAAAGTATATTATTATAACTGTGTTGGTTATGCAAAACTGGGAAATGGGTAATAAAGGGATTATCTATCTTTTAAAACAATAAAAATTCTGGTGTAGACTGTCCCTTTAAGCATTTTTTTTGTAAATGTAATTCCTTTGAATAGTCTCATAGCACAACCAAAAGTGAAAGTTTCTCTTATGCATTGTCAAAATTATATATTTATTTATTTATTTATTGTGTTTCAAGGAATCATTAAGTGTGCACACATTATTAATAATAAAATGCAACTTCATACAGTTGATTTATGTTTATTTAAAAAAGTTTTTCTTTTATAAAATGGTGAGAGTCCACAAGCCATCACATGTGGGAATAGACCAGTCCTAGAGGAGGAGGGAAAAAAAAACACACACAACTGAGCTTTAATCCCTCTTTCCCATGATTCTACCATTTTAACACATTTGCCTCTTCTAAAGCCACTTTTGATAAGAAAGGTCTGCAGGCCGTTGAGCATGTTTTAGTACCTCTACCTGCCTTAAAGTGACACTGAACCCAAATTTTTTTTTCTTTCGTGATTCAGATAGAGCATGCAATTTTAAGCAACTTTCTAATTTACTCCTATTATCAATTTTTCTTCGTTCTCTTGCTATCTTTACTTGAAAAAGAAGGCATCTAAGCTTTTTTTGTTGGTTCAGGACTCTGGACAGCACTTTTTTATTGGTGGATGAATTTATCCACCAATCGGCAAGAACAACCCAGGTTGTTCACCAAAAATGGGCCGGCATCTAAATTTACATTCTTGCATTTCAAATAAAGATACCAAGAGAATGAAGAAAATGTGTTAATAGGAGTAAATTACAAAGTTCTTTAAAATTTCATGTGCTATCTGAATCACAAAAGAAAAAATTTGGGTTCAGTGTCTCTTTAACTGTTTCCCACCCTATTTCATGGTGGTCTTGTGGACTTCAGAGCTTGGTTATAGGATCCCACATGTGATGGCTAGTGGGCGCTGACCATTTTATGAAAGGGAAAAAAAATTATGCTTACCTGATAAAAAAAAATATTTTTCTGATGGTGAGAGTCCACGAGACACACCCTAGTTTTTCAATAACAGTTTGTGGCTTTAACAGTTTGCACTTTTTACCCTGCTTTATCTTTCCTACTTTCTTATTTTCTACTTTCTCGTTGCCATATGTTTAACTAGGAATCATGGGGAAAGTGGGAGGGATTAAAGTTCTTTTGTGTGGCGTGTTTTGCCTCCTCCTGTAGACCTGGACTTTAATCCCACATGTCATGGCTCATGGACTCTCACCATCATGAAAGTAATTAATGTATCCGATATACATACATTTTGTTTTTGATGCTGATCAGCTATATCATTAATTAGATACAAAAAATACAGAACATCTACTTGAGGTACCATTCAGCAACTCTTTCACTGATGTCCTATGATTTCACTTTTTCTGCTACACATAATGTGCAAAAATTGTTGCTTTCTTTAACCCACCTACCTACTTTTCCACAAAGGATACAAGAGGGCAAAGTAAATTTGATAACACAAGTAAAATGTACCGTTTTTGTAAATCATAAAAGGAAAATGTTGCCTTTCAAATATTTAGGGCCTAGCTTAGTGAGGGTTAAGTGCAAATGTGACACAGATCTGAAAGATGCTGCGGCCTAACAATGTTGTTGTGCCGGGCAAGGCGTTCTGTGTGGAGCCAGCGCTGCACTGTTTTGGAAGCAGTGAAGAGGTGGTCAGTGACGCCTGTCTTGAAAAATTGTGGCTTAGGCAGCTTTGTTTAAATATAAGTTTATAAAGAGCAGCGCCAGGTATTATTCCCCAAAGCTCCCTCACAAGTAATTTTCCCTATAATTACCGTTAAATAATACACAATAACAAAAAATCAATAGTAGTTTGGGAGCGCTAAAAGCTAAATGAGAAAATTCTGGAAACTGATATATATTTTATCAAAAATATATTTATTAAAATAATATAAAACATGTATATAACATTTAGAATAGATTGTGGGACGTCTCCCTTTGTAGTTTAAGAACAAGTAAAATTTACTGCATCAAAAAAACACTTTTGTATATTTCTCTAAAAGATTCCACCTAGGTTTTTCTTTTTCACCTTGAATCAATTATCTTTTAATTTCCACCTTAATTCTGATGCTAAGTAGTCGTAAGAAATTTCTCAGATATTATATCGTTTCCTACTTTTGTATTGTTACTTTGTATCAGATGGAAACAATTTACATTTCATAGTCCAATAGATTGTTATTTCAGTTGTTATCTTTTTGTAGCAATGTCTTTTGGTGTATAGTGTATAAACAGAGTTGTCTGTACTTAGTAAAAATTTGATATTTTTTGATGAGGCTTACCGGTTCTTCTGACACGTCTGTGTCTGATGGTATCTCGGTCTCTCTTACCGGTTTTTTCTTTTGTGTCTCTCCTCCCTGTATACTGTAGGTATCTCCGATATCGAGAATAGAAACCTAAACCACGCTCCTGCGTGTATGGGTTTCCTTCTCTGCCGGTTTGTAGCGAGTTTGGCCTCTATATTCAGGATCTCGTTTTTTTCCCCCCGGCTGCTTCTTGATACAGGTGTGCACGTCTCAGCTTGTAGAGGTAATCTTGGACTTGTAGTACAAACGGCCGTTTGTTTTTTGAACTTTCTTTTCCTCTACTTCCTTCGATAGGGGATAGGTAAAGTTGTTAGTCCAATTTTTTGAAGGCAGGTAATAGCAGGTAACGTCTACGCGTTTCGCCAGCAGGCTTTGTCAAGACGGATAATGTTTGTTCTGAGCCCGGCAGTTTAAATAGCCCTCTTTTCTTTTTGATTGGTTGGTTGTTCCTTTAATTTGATAGGTGTGATTTTTAAGGTGGATTTAAATAAGGTGGAATCTTTCTGGATCCGTATCTCTTACATCTGATAGTTCTCATGCATCTTTGGATAAGTGTGATTTTTAAGGTGGATTTCTTTAGTATGGATAAGGTGGAATCTTTCCAGGTCTTTATCGTTTATTTCTGAAACATAAGAACTATCAGAAATAAACGATAAAGACCTGGAAAGATTCCACCTTATCCATACTAAAGAAATCCACCTTAAAAATCACACCTATCCAAAGATGCATGAGAACTATCAGATGTAAGAGATACGGATCCAGAAAGATTCCACCTTATTTAAATCCACCTTAAAAATCACACCTATCAAATTAAAGGAACAACCAACCAATCAAAAAGAAAAGAGGGCTATTTAAACTGCCGGGCTCAGAACAAACATTATCCGTCTTGACAAAGCCTGCTGGCGAAACGCGTAGACGTTACCTGCTATTACCTGCCTTCAAAAAATTGGACTAACAACTTTACCTATCCCCTATCGAAGGAAGTAGAGGAAAAGAAAGTTCAAAAAACAAACAGCCGTTTGTACTACAAGTCCAAGATTACCTCTACAAGCTGAGACGTGCACACCTGTATCAAGAAGCAGCCGGGGGGAAAAAACGAGATCCTGAATATAGAGGCCAAACTCGCTACAAACCGGCAGAGAAGGAAACCCATACACGCAGGAGCGTGGTCTAGGTTTCTATTCTCGATATCGGAGATACCTACAGTATACAGGGAGGAGAGACACAAAAGAAAAAACCGGTAAGAGAGACCGAGATACCATCAGACACAGACGTGTCAGAAGAACCGGTAAGCCCCATCAAAAAATATCAAATTTTTACTAAGTACAGACAACTCTGTTTATACACTATACACCAAAAGACATTGCTACAAAAAGATAACAACTGAAATAACAATCTATTGGACTATGAAATGTAAATTGTTTCCATCTGATACAAAGTAACAATACAAAAGTAGGAAACGATATAATATCTGAGAAATTTCTTACGACTACTTAGCATCAGAATTAAGGTGGAAATTAAAAGATAATTGATTCAAGGTGAAAAAGAAAAACCTAGGTGGAATCTTTTAGAGAAATATACAAAAGTGTTTTTTTGATGCAGTAAATTTTACTTGTTCTTAAACTACAAAGGGAGACGTCCCACAATCTATTCTAAATGTTATATACATGTTTTATATTATTTTAATAAATATATTTTTGATAAAATATATATCAGTTTCCAGAATTTTCTCATTTAGCTTTTAGCGCTCCCAAACTACTATTGATTTTTTGTTATTAGGCAGCTTTGTTGCCAGCAAGGACCCGGAAAAGTCAGCGTGCACAGAGTGGTGCAAGGCTGGGCAGTGAACCTAGGACTTGTAAGGAGAACAGTGAGTTTCAATATCCCTTAATGTAGCCACCAATCAGCAAGCTCTACCCAGTGTGCTGAACCAAAAATGGGCCGACCCCTAACCTTACATTCCTGATTTTTCAAATAAAGATACCAAGAGAAGGAAGAGAAATTGATAATAGGAGTAAATTAGAAAGAAAACTTTTGGGTTTCACAAACTTTAAAGGCAACAAGTTGTTAATATTATACTTTAATTATAAAACACCAACAAGTTCCACAGCGCTGTCCATTGGTAGAAAAGATAAAAGTACAACAATACAATATATTTTCTTTTACAAGATATGACGAGTCCGTGGATTTCATCCTTACTTATGGGATTACGCCTCCTGGTCAGCAGGAGGAGGCAAAGAGCACCACAGCAGAGCTGTATATATAGCTCCTCCCTTCCCTCCCACTCCAGTCATTCTCTTTGCCTGTGTTAGTGATAGGAAGAGGTAAAGTGAGGTGTTTGTTTAGATTCTTCAATCAAAAGTTTATTATTTTTTCTGTAGTGCCTAAGTGTGCTACTTTGTTAGGGTGTAGCCTAGATCAGCTCAGTCTCTTCAGTTAACAAAAGAGAAGCATCTGGTGGCTTCAAAGCAATGGGAACTGGAGGGATCTATTCTCACTGTGCCTCCCATGATGTGTGCTGCCCTTCAGATAATGCTCTTAGCATGTGGTAACTAAGACCCTGCATGTCTCCACAGCAGGGAACTGCAGGGCCTCTTGGTTGTGGGACTAATTAAGCTGTCGATCTGCTTCCAGGTACGTGCAGCTGTTTGACTCTGGGAAAAATTCTTTAACTCAGAAGGGCTGTATTTGATATTCCTACTTGTCAAACTGAACTCTGGAGTACTGGGAGTTTGCAGTTTGTTTGGTACAAAGTCGCATAGTGGGGCTAAGAAACTGGTACAGGCTCCTGTTGCTGTGCTCATTGGTGGCTGTTTATCATGATGCTGGGGATTACTTGGAATTACTAGACTCTGTGTTGACTCAGATTAATACGTATCTTTATTGCTGGGGTCAATGTGTGTTTATGTTGCTTTGTGCACTATCGATCAAGCAATCGTTGTTGTGAGGGTATTTTTAGATGCGCGGCCATTCTTTATGTGCGGCAGGCTTTTCCTCTGATTGCCGCCCACGAGGGGTGGGGCTTCATTTGCACGATTCAGACTGGATGTGTCTAGAAGCCGCGCACTTGTCTTTGACGGAGTTCGACTGAGGAAGTTAACTCTAGCAGGCCCATTTATCAAAGGGCTTGCGGACCTGATCCGACACTGCGGATCAGGTCCGCAAGACCTCGCTAAATGCGGAGAGCAATACGCTCTCCGCTCTCCGTACTCGATCGGGTTGATTTCCGGTGATTCCTGTCCGTCTGCTCAGAGCAGGCGGACAGGGTTATGGAGCAGCGGTCTTTGTGACCGCTGCTTCATAAGTTGTGTTTCTGGCGAGCCTGAAGACTCGCCAGAAACACGGCCCTTCAAGCTCTGTACGGAGCTTGATAAATAGGCCTGTAGGCGCTTGTTTGGACCGCATGGTTGTAATATAAAGCAAGCGGTCAGAAGCGTCAGGGAGTTTTCTCATTTTCTGTGTCAGTATCGTGGGGGCAGGTAGGCGCCGCAGTGGTGCTGTTAAAATGTGCACTGGTGGCTAAAGTTTTTCATCAATTTTTTTCACACGGTACTATTTTTGCTGTTAAGTATACATAGGATTCACTGCATTGGTTTATTTCAATCAGGGTTATACATATTAAAAATTAAAGGAGACCAAGCTGTACTTTGTTTTGAAGAGTATACTTATAGTGCCATAATTGTGCTAAATAAGATTATGGATCTTCAAAGTGTAACATGTTCATTATGTTTAAATGCAAATGTGGATTCCCCTGTTACTTTTTGTCCTTCTTGTACGGAAAGGACTTTACAGTTCAGAGATAACATTTTCTTTAATAAGAGTTTGTCTATAGCGGATGCTGTACGTAGAAAAAAGGAAATTATAGGCGCTAAAGGACAGTACCCAGCTTAACTAGTGAATTCCCCTCCAAGAATACAAAGTGGCTTTCCTATAGTCTATTACTTCTTCTCTACCCTACATTGATTCAGCATAATTCGTTCAAAGGATTTATCCTTCCCTATCCACATATATGGGTCTTTATGTAACATCTATGATATATGTCTATAGATAACACCTTAGCATCATATAATAATTTCGAATATATTCCCTTTATCCCTGCTATAGGATTACTCCTGTTATATTACAACACCATAAATAAGAAGTAGTTCCTCATTGACTGGATAAAGAATTCCACCTTAAATGTCCAAACACCCTATTCACACGTTCCACCTTTAATTAATTGTCTGAGACAGCCTATCAGATTAACTGAAGGCATTTAAATATTCTCATAGCAGCACAGACTAACATGTCTTGATAAAGCCTGAGGGCGAAACGCGTTGACCTGACACTGTGTTTTATGCTATTGATTTTATCCATCATTATTGTTATCTGTTAACAATTTTATGCTTCAAAGGACTTTCCATTTGAATTTCCATGTGCATGCTGGCACCAACTGACAATTAACTCCACCAACTGCTGTGCCGTTTGGCACCAACCTTGCTACAAAGAAACTCCTAGTCGCTACTAGCGACCACAAAACTGACTGTCTCCTAAGAATTTCCTAGTCGCTCCCTGCGACCGCCAAGTTCCTCAACAAAGGATAACCTAGTCGCTACCAGCGACCGCAAAGACCATCTTACTTATCCTAAAGATCCGCTAGTCGTTACTAACGACCACCTCATCCTAAACCAAAGAATTCCTTAGTCGCTACTTGCGACCGCCAAGTTCTTCAACAAAGGATAAACCAGTCGCTACCGGTGACCGCAAAGACCAACCTATACTTCTTAAAAGATCCTCAAGTCGTTACTAACGACCACCTTATCTTCAACTGGAAGGATCTATATGTTTCTCCTAGTCGCTGTTTGCGACCACCAAATCCTTCAACAAAGGATAAACTAGTCGCCACTAGCGACCGCAAAGACCCATTTCTAAATTTCAAGATCCTGCTAGTCGTTCCTCACGACAACAAAGCTATCATCTTTCGTGAGCGCAAAGATTATCTTTAAATCCCCCAGGATTTCCTTACAGATTTAGGAATAGGGGTTGCCACAGCAACATCACCTACCATTTTAAAACGTAACGTCACGTCACCTTTACACAAAAAGGCGCCCTTTTCTTTCATCCAGTAACGCCAACCACCAAATACAGGCAATTCAAGCCTACAACTGGACAGTTACTTTCTTGTCACTTGGCAAGTTATTATCTTGGGACATCAGCACATTTTTCGCTAAAGCGCAAGTACTTTTTCTTATCGTTCTTTTATGCTTATTTTATGTATCTATACATTTATTAAGGGAGACGTCCCTTTGCTTTACATTGTATCATTTTGTATCATTTTAGATATCTTGACACCTCTGTTTTATTAGTATAATAAATTGCCTTTTGGAAATTTTCCATTTGAACTATATCTACGCCTCTGTCTCTGTTCTGGTACATATATATATTCCTTCCTATATATTATTATATATTATTACTTTGATGAATATATACATTTTTCGTTGATTACATACTGGACACTGTTCCCTTTGTTTAAATACACATCTCTTAGATATACCCGTGCTTTGAGCGCTTAACTTCACTTTTTCACATTGCTATAGCGGATGCTGCTCAGGATTCTGCTGAAGAGGTTCAGAATATGCCGCAGCTTTCTCCCCAAGCGTCACAGCCATTACCCCTCACTCAGGCGATGCCTTGTTCTTCAACAGCGTATGCTTTTTTCACTCTGCAGGATATGGCTGCAGTTATGTCATCCACTCTTACAGAAGTTTTATCTAAGTTGACAGTTTTACAGGGCAAACGCAGCAGGACAGAGACTCATGTAGTCCCTGTGACTTCTGATGCTTTGATGGGTATTTCCAATATACCTTCCCAGGGCTCTGATTTGGGGGGTAGGGAGGCCCTGTCTGAGGGAGAACTGTCTGACTCAGGAAGTGCATTACCCCTGACAGAGTCGGATGTCATGTCCTTCAGATTTAAACTTGAACACCTCCATCTTTTGCTGTGACTGTGGACGACTGTGACTCTATTGTGGTCCCACCAGAGAAATTAAGTAAAATGGACAAGTACTTAGAGGTCCCTTCTTTTTCCGGTTCCCAAGAGAGTTTCAGAAATTGTTACACGGGAATGGGAAAGACCGGGTATCCCGTTCTCCCCTTCACCTATTTTTAAGAAGATGTACCCTATAGCTGACACTGTTCGGGACTCTTGGCAAATGATTCCTAAGGTGGAGGGAGCTATCTCTACCCTGGCTAAGCGTACGACTATCCCTATAGAGGACAGTTGTGCTTTCAAAGACCCTATGGATAAAAAATTGGAGGATCTTCTAAAAAGGCTATATGTTCATCAAGGATTTCTATTACAACCAACGGCCTGCATTGTAACAGTCACAACTGCGTCTGCCTTTTGGTTTGACGCCCTAGAAGAGTCTCAGAAGACTGAGACTCCTTTAGAGGAAATAATGGATAGAATTAACGCCCCAAATTCTTTTATTACAGATGCCGCCTTTCAGTTCGCCAAATTGGAGGCTAAGAATTCAGGATTTTCCATTTTAGCGTGCAGAGCCTTATGGTTAAAATCTTGGTCTGCGGATGTGTCCTCTAAATCAAAGATTTTGGCTATTCCCTTCAAGGGAAAGACCCTATTTGGGAAAGAAATCATTTTTGATATTACGGGAGGTAAGGGTCATCTCCTCCCTCAAGACAAAACATCTAAGCAAAGGGGACGACAGAGTAATTTTCATTCCTTTCGTAATTTCAAAGGAGTCCCCCCTTCCTCTGCCGCTAAACAGGAAGGGAACTTTTCTCAAGCCAAGGCCACCTGGAGACCCAACCAGGCTTGGAACAAGGGTAAACAACCCAAGAAGCCCGCTGCTGCTCCCAAGACAGCATGAAGGGGCGGCCCCCGATCCGGGACCGGATCTAGTAGGGGGCAGACTTTCTCTCTTTGTCCAGGCTTGGATAAGAGACGTTCAGGATCCCTGGACACTGGAAATCGTGTCTCAAGAGTATCAGCTGGAGTTCAAAAATTCCTTCCCAAGGGGAAGGTTTCTTCTTTCATGATTGTCTGTAGACCAGATAAAAAAAGAGGCGTTCTTACGTTGTATAAAAGACCTCTCCACTATGGGAGTAATTTATCCCGTTCCAATACAGGAAGAGGGGCAGGGGTTTTACTCAAATCTTTTTGTAGTTCCCAAAAAAGAGGGAACGTTCCAACCCATTTTAGATCTCAAGAGTCTAAACAAGTTTCTCAGAGTGCCATCTTTCAAGATGGAGATTATTCAGACAATTCTTCCTTTGATCCAGGAGGGTCAATATATGACTACCATGGACTTAAAGGATGCATATCTTCATATTCCTATCCACAGAGATCATCACCAGTTCCTGAGGTTTGCCTTTCTGGACAAACATTTTCAGTTTGTGGCCCTTCCTTTCGAGGTTGTCCACGGCACCCAGGATCTTCACGAAGGTTCTAGGGTCTCTGCTGGCGGTTCTCAGGCCACAGGGCATTGCAGTGGTGCCTTATCTGGATGATATTCTGATCCAGGCGTCGTCTTATCAGCTGACAAGGTCTCATACCGACATTGTTCTATCCTTTCTATGGACTCACGGGTGGAAGGTGAATCTAGAAAAGAGTTCATTAATTCCACAGACAAGGGTTCCTTTCCTTGGAATTCTAATAGACTCTGTATCCATGAAAATCTTTTTGACGGAAGTCAGAAAGTTAAAGATTCTGAATACATGCCAAACCCTTCTGTCCAATCCTCGGCCATCAATGGCTCAGTGCATGGATGAAATTGGATTGATGGTGGCGGCTATGGACATCATTCTGTTTGCTCGTTTTCATCTAAGACCTCTACAACTGAGCATGATCAGGCATTGGAATGGAGATTATGCAAATTTGTCTCCTCAGATAGATCTGGATCAGGAGACAAGAGACTCTCTTCTTTGGTGGTTGTCGCCGGATTATCTGTCCCAAGGGACGTGCTTCTGCAGACCCTCTTCGGTGATAGTGACAACGGACGCCAGCCTACTAGGTTAGGGTGCAGTCTGGAATTCCCTGAAGGCTCAGGGTGTGTGGACTCGGTCGGAGTCTCTACTTCCAATAAATATTCTGGAATTGAGAGCTATATTCAATGCGCTTCAGGCTTGGCCTCAGTTGGCTTCGGCCAAATTCATCCAGTTTCAGTTGGACAACATCACGACTGTGGCTTACATCAATCATCAGGGAGGAACAAGGAGTTCCTTGGTGATGACAGAAGTATCCAAAATAATTTGGTTGGCGGAAGCTCACTCTTGTTATCTGTCAGCAATCTACATCCCAGGAGTGGACAACTGGGAAGCAGATTTTTGAGCAGACAGACGTTTCATCCGGGGGAATGGGAACTCCATCCGGAGGTCTTTGCCACCCTGATTCTCAGATGGGGCAGACCGGAGCTGGATCTTATGGCATCTCATCAGAATGCCAAGCTCCCGAGAACTGATAGATGCCTTGGCAGTGCCTTGGTCGTTCAACCTAGCTTATGTGTTTCCACCGTTTGCTCTCCTTCCCCGGGTGATTGATTGAGGGCTTCTGTGATTCTCATCACTCCTGCGTGTCCTCGCAGGGCTTGGTATGCCGATCTGGTGGACATGTCCTCTCTGGCACCGTGGAAGCTTCCATTGAGGCAGGACCTTCTCATTCAGGGACCCTTCCATCATCCAAATCTAGTTTCTCTGCAGCTGACTGCATGGAGATTGAACGCTTGATTTTATCTAAGCGAGGGTTGTCTGATTCAGTCATTGATACTTTGATTCAGGCACGTAAGCCTGTTACTAGAAAGATTTACCATAAGATATGGCGTAAATATTTTTATTGGTGCGAATCCAAGGGCTACTCATGGAGTAGGGTTAGGATTCCTAGGATTTTATCTTTTCTCCAAGAAGTTTTGGAGAAAGGGTTGTCAGCCAGTTCCTTAAAGGGACAGATTTCTGCTTTGTCTATTTTGCTACACAAATGTCTGGCAGATGTTCAATCTTTTTGTCAGGCTCTGACTAGAATCAGGCCTGTGTTTAGACCAATTGCTCCTCCTTGGAGTTTGAATTTAGTTCTTAATGTTCTTCAAAGGGTTCCGTTTGAACCTATGCATTCCATAGATATTAAGTTGTTATCTTGGAAAGTTTTATTTTGGTTGCTATTTCTTCTGCTCGTAGAGTTTCTGAGCTTTCAGCTTTACAATGTGATTCTCCTTATCTTATTTTCCATTCTGATAAGGTGATGTTACGTACCAAACCAGGTTTCCTTCCTAAAGTTGTTTCTAATAAGAATATTAATCAGGAAATTGTTGTTCCTTCCTTGGGTCCTAATCCTTCTTCTAAGAAGGAGCGTCTGTTACATAACTTGGATGTGGTTCGTGCCCTGAAGTTTTACTTGCAGGCGACTAAAGATTTTCGTCAATCATCTTCATTATTTGTTGTTTTTTCTGGAAAACGTAGGGTCCAGAAAGCTACGGCTACCTCTCTTTCTTTTTGGCTGAAGAGTATAAATCCGTTTTGCATATGAGACTGCTGGACAGCAGCCTCCTGAAAGAATTACGGCTCATTCTACTAGGGCTGTGGCTTCCTCATGGGCATTTAAAAATTATGCTTCTGTTGAACAGCTTTGCAAGGCTGCAACTTGGTTGTCTGTTCACACTTTTTCCAAATTTGATACTTTTGCCTCATCTGAGGCTGTTTTGGGAGAAAGGTTCTTCAAGCAGCGGTGCCTTCTGTTTAGGTTCCTGTCTTGTCCCTCCCTTTCATCCGTGTCCTATAGCTTTGGTATTGTATCCCACAAGTAAGGATGAAATCCGTGGACTTGTCATATCTTGTAAAAGGAAATTTATGCTTACCTGATAAATTTGTTTCTTTTACAATATGACGAGTCCACGGCCCACCCTGGCCTTCTTTTTTTTTTTAAGACAGGTCTTTATTTTTGTTAAACTTCAGTCTCCTCTGCTCCTTGGCTTTTCCTTTCTCTTCCTAACTTTGGTCGAATGACTGGAGTGGGAGGGAAGGGAGGAGCTATATATACAGCTCTGCTGTGGTGCACTTTGTCTCCTGCTGACCAGGAGGAGTAATCCATAAGTAAGAATGAAATCTGTGGACTCGTCATATCGTAAAAGAAACAAATTTATAAGGTAAGCATAAATTTCCTTTTTTAACAGAGGACAAAATGTATCAAAGAAATACCGGAGGAACTGAGGACCCTATTCCATTGGGAACTTACAATCTAGTCTGCAAAGTTTAATAATTTTTGAACCATCTCCTATTCTTGTATATTACGGAGGATTTTTTATTCTAAGCTCTGGTATGGTATATGAAGAATATGTACAGTCAGTAAAAATGTCATGGTTTATATAGGACATGTAATTTTGAACAACTTTCCAATTTTACTTTTATCATCAAATTTGCTTTGTTCTCTTGTTATTCTTTGTTGAAAGCTAAACCTAAGTAGGCTTATATGCTAATTTGAAGGCTGCCTCTTAGTGCATTTTGACTTTTTTTTCACAGATAGACACTGCTAGTTCATGTGGACCATAAAGGTAACATTGTGCTCTCTCCCGTGGAGTTAGTATGAGTTAGTACTGATTGGCTGAAGTGCAAGTCTCAAAAGAACTAAAAAAAGGGGGCAGTTCTTTAGAGGCTTAGATAGATTGTAATCACAGAGGTAAAAAGTATATTACTATAACTGTGTTTGTTTTACAAAACTTGGGGATGGGTAATAAAGGATTATCTTTTTAAACCAGTGTTTTTCAACCAGTGTGCCGTGGCACACTAGTATGCCGTGAGAGATCCTCAGGTGTGCCGCGGCAGACTGACAACAGTGCGGGGGTGTCCCTCTTTCAAATTTTGAAATATTAGGAGGTATGTGACAGGCTCATCAGGCATCATTTACAACCTTGACATTGACATTCATTCACAGACAATCATTATGAGTGTTTGTGAATGAATGTCAATATGTCATGTATAGTTTGTAGGAGGCATGGCATGACAGCACAGTACAGTGTGTGTGTGTGTGTATATATATATATATATATATATACTGTATATATATCTATATACTGTATATATATATCCTGTATTAGGCTACAATGTGTGATTTTGTAAAAATTTGGGATGTGGTGTGCCACAGGATTTTTTTATGTAAAAAAGTGTGCCACGGCAAAAAAAAGATTGCAAATCACTGTTTTAAACAATAAAAATTCTAGAGTAGACTGTCCCTTTAACGGTCAAAATGAAACTTTCATGATTCAGATAGAGCAGGTCATTTTAAGACACTTTTAAATTCACTTCTATTTTCAAATGTGCTTCGTACTCTTATTATCCCTTGTTAAAAAATGAATATGCACATATCATACGCTAGTTGGAGCTGCTGCTAATTGGTGCCTGCACACATTTGTCTCTTCTGATTGGCTAAATCGATATTTTCAGCTTTCTGTCAGTAGTACAATGCTGTCCCTTCAGCAATGGATAACAAGAGAATTAAGAAAATTTGATAATAGAATTAAATTGGAAAGTTGTTTAAAATTGTTTTATCTGAATCATGAAATAAAATGTTGGGGTTTACTATTCCTTTAAGTTTAAAACCTTTCTAGGCAGCAAATGGGAGGAATTTAAAAATACAACTTGAATATGTAGAAAACCTGCAAATAGTTTGGGAAGCTGCGAAGCTTACATAAAAGCTAAAATTACTTCATATTCATAAATGGACTGACAGAAGCCTATATGCCCAATATCACCCAGAGACAATTGTTTTTTAAAAAGAAAGAGATCTTTATTTATTGGAAGAGACAGAGGACTCGAATCAAAGAACAGCATCAAGATTTTATTGCTATGGAAACAAGTCAGGTAAACTTTTGGCCTCAATGTTTAAAACCCAAAATAAAAGGAAATGCATTAGCAGATGGATTAAAGCTGATTCTTCCTAAATTGATCCATTTGATCAAGTTGATTTCATTAAAGGCAGACCTTTTCAAAAGAATATAAATAAATGTATTGCATATTATATGTTTATGTAACAGGGAAGCACATATATATATATATATATATATATATATATATATATATATATATATAAAAATCCACTCTTGTAGAGGCATTTCTGTTATCTTTGGACACAGAGAAGGCCTTCAACAGAGTAGAAAGGAATTTATGGTGGAAACTTTAAGAGCCTTTGGTTTTGGAGGCTATTTCTTAAAGGGACACTGTACCCAAATTTTTTCTTTCGTGATTCAGATAGAGCATGACATTTTAATCAACTTTCTAATTTACTCCTATTAGCAAATTTTCTTCATTCTCTTGGTATCTTTATTTGAAATGCAAGAAAGTAAGTTTTAGAATGCCGGCCCATTTTTGGTGATCAACCTGGGTTGTTCTTGCTGATTGGTGGATAAACTCATCCACCAATAAAAAAGTGCTGTCCAGAGTACTGAATAATAAAAAAAGCTTAGATGTCTTCTTTTTAAAATAAAGATAGCAAGAGGAACGAAGAAAAAATTGATAATAGGAATAAATTAGAAAGTGGCTTAAAATTGCATGCTCTATCTGAATCATGAAAGAAAAAATTTGGGTTCAGTGTCCCTTTAATGCTGGTTCAAAATGTATATTCCAATTTGGTAGCAAAGTTGATTATCATCAATTTAATGTCAAAACCTTTTAACTTTCTTAGGGCAACCTTGCCCAGTCCCCCCTATGTCCACTGTTGTTGTATGATCTTACATTAGAACTCTTAGCTATTAAATTAGGAATGCTAATTTTTTATTATTCCCTTAGGAAAAGTTTCCGTTAAGGTCTCTCTTTGTGCAGATGATTGGCTGCTTTATGTAGCTCAACCTAGTCGATGTTATAGTTAAGACATATTAGATCTTTTAGGTTGTTATGTCATGGCTTGTCGCTTCAGGGTATAAAATTAATGTCTCAAAATCTAAAATTTTGTGGCTTAAAAAATCCGGTCAAACAAAAGATTACCTATTTGTGGAAACAAAATGTTTGTATTACTTGGGTCTCAGTGTCTCATCTAAAACATCCAAGCAGTGATGGTGAAAATGAAAAATTGGAAGCGAATACCTATTTCACTTTTTTGAAGAATACAAATTTAAAATGTTTATCCTACCAAGATTTTTTTTTATATTTTTACGAATGATCCCTAATTTAATTTAAAATCAAGATATAGTCAAATTATTATATTGCTGCTACTAAGATTTCTCCTAAATCAACCATTTATCGAATCATCAAGAACTTCAAGGAGAGAGGTTCAATTGTTGTGAAGAAGGCTTAAGGGCGCCCAAGAAAGTCCAGCAAGCGCCAGAACCGTCTCCTAAAGTTGATTTAGCTGCGGGATCGGGGCTCCACCAGTCCAGAGCTTGCTCAGAAATGGAAACAGGCAGGTGTAAGTGCATCTGCACGCACAGTGAGATGAAAACTTATGGAGGATGGCCTGGTGTCAAGAAGAGCAGCAAAGAAGCCACTTCTCTCCAGGAAAAACATCAGGGAGAGACTGATATTCTGCAAAAGGTACAGGGATTGGACTGCTGAGGACAGGGGTTAAAGTAATTTTCCTCTGATGAATCCCATTTATGATTGTTTGGGGCATCTGAAAAAAAACCTTGTCCGGAGAAGAAAAGGTGAGTGCTCGCCATCAGTCCTGTGTCATGCCAACAGTAAAGGCATCCTGAGACCCTTTCATTTGTGGGGGACGGTTGCTTCCAGCCAAGGGAGTGGGGGGTGGGCTCACTCACAATTTTGCCCTAATAACACACAGCTAGAGGGCGTTAGTTCACCGTGTTTCAAATAAGGAGGCCGTCTGCAGAAGCTTAGATACAAGGTAATTACAGAGGTAAAAAAGTATCTTTTTATAACAGTGTTGGTAATGCAATACTGGGGAATTGTAAATAAAGGGATATCTATCTTTCTCTTTGTAAGAAGTATCGAGTCCACGGATTCATCCATACTTGTGGATATTCTCCTTCCCTACAGGAAGTGGCAGAGAGAGCACCCACAGCAGAGCATGTCTATATAGCTCCTCCCTTAGCTCCACCCCAGTCATTCTCTCTGCTTGCTTAACTGCTAGGAAGGGCAAAGAGGAGTGTGGTGACAAAAATATGTTTCCGCAGGCCCAGAGTGGCTCATAGTAACGACAGATGCCAGCCTGCTAGGCTGGGGTGCAGTCTGGAAATCCCTGAAAGCACAGGGCTTATGGTCTCGGGAGGAATCTCTCCTCCCGATAAACATTCTAGTACTGAGAGCGATATATATCAATGCGCTTCAGGCGTGGCCTCAGCTAGCTGCAGCCAAATTAATCAGATTTCAGTTGGACAACATCACGACTGTAGCCTATATCAATCTCAAGGAGGAACACGGAGTTCTCTAGCGATGATGGAGGTAACCAAAATTATCCGATGGGCGGAGGATCACTCTTGCCATCTCTCAGGAATCCATATCCCAGGGGTAGAGAACTGGTAGGCGGATTTCCTAAGTCGTCAGACTTTTCATCCGGGGGAAGTGGGAGCTCCATCCGGAGGTATTTGCCCAGGCTGACTCAGCCTATGGGGCACACCAGAATTGGATCTGATGCGTCCGACAAAACGCCAAACTTCCGTGTTATGGGTCCAGGTCCCGGGATCCCCAGGCAGGTTACTGATAGATCGCTCTAGCAGTGCCCTGGTCTTTCAGTCTGGCTTATGTATTTCCACCGTTTCCTCTCCCTCCCACGTCTGGTTGCCAGAATCAAGCAGGAGAGAGCTTCGGTGATCCTGATAGCGCCTGCATGGCCACGCAGGACTTGGTATGCAGACCTGTTGGACATGTCATCTGTTCCACCGTTGGACTCTGCCAATGAGGCAGGACTTTCTAATCCAAGGTCCTGTTTCAAGCATCCAAATCTAATTTCTCTGCGTTCTGACTGCCTTGGAGATTGAACGCCTGATTTCTATCAAAGCTCTGGTTTTCTGAGTCGGTCATTGATACCCTGATTCAGGATAGAAGCCTGTCACCAGGAAAATCTATCATAAGCATTTGGCGCAAATATCTTACTCATGGAGTAAGATTAGGATTCTTAGAATTTTGTCTTTTCTCCAAGAAGGATTGGAGAAGGGATTATCAGCTAGTCCTTAAAGGGACAAATATCTGCTTTGTCTATTCTTTTACACAAACGTCTGGCAGATGTCCCCAGACGTTCAAGCGTTTAGTCAGGCCTTGGTCCAGGATTAAGCCTGTATTTACAACCTGTTGCTCCGCCATGGAGCCTAAACTTGGTTCTTAAGTTCTTCAAGGGGTTCTGTTTGAACCTATGCATTCCATAGATATTAAGCTTCTATCTTGAAAGTTTTGTTTTTTAGTAGCTATCTCTTAGGCTCGAAAGGGTTTATGAGTTATCTGCATTACAGTGTGACTCACCCTATCTTGTTTTCCATGCAGATAAGGTGGTTTTATGTACCAAACCTGGATTCCTTCCTAAGGTTGTTTCTAATAGGAATATCAATCAGGAAATTGTTGTTCCTTCGCTGTGTCCCTAATCCTTCTTCAAAGAAGGAACGTCTGTTGCACAATCTTGATGTGGTTCATGCTTTAAAGTTCTACTTACAAGCAACAAAGATTCCTCCGTCAAACATCTTCATTGTTGTTGTCTATTCTGGTAAGCGGAGAGGTCAAAAGGCTATGGCTACTCTCTTTCTTTTTGGCTGCAAAGCATCATCCGTATGGCTTATGAGACTGCTGGCCAGCAGCCTCCTGAAAGAATTACTGCTCATTCTACTAGAGCAGTGGCTTCCACATGGGCTTTTAAAATTAGGCTTCTGTTGAACAGATTTGTAAGGCGGTGACTTCTTCGCTTCATACTTTTTCCAAATTTTACAAATTCGATTCTTTTGCTTCTTCGGAGGCTATTTTTGGGAGAAAGGTTCTACAAGCAGTGGTGCCTTCCGTTTAAGGAACCTGTCTTGCCCCTCCCTTCATCTGTGTCCTAAAGCTTTGGTATTGGTATCCCACAAGTATGGATGAATCCGTGGACTGATACATCTTACAAGAGAAAACAGAATTTATGCTTACCTGATAAATTTCTCTTCTCTTGTGATGTATCGAGTCCACGGCCCGCCTGTCTATTTAAGTCAGGTAGTATATTTTTATTTAAAAAACTTCAGTCACCACTGCACCTTATAGTTTCTCCTTTTTCTTCCCTAGCCTTTGGTCAAATGACTGGGGGGTGGAGCTAAGGGAGGAGCTACTATAGACACAGCTCTGCTGTGGGTGCTCTCTCTGCCACTTCCTGTAGGGAAGGAGAGTATCCCACAAGTATGGATGAATCCGTGGACTCGATACATCACAAGAGAAAGAAATTTATCAGGTAAGCATAAATTCTGTTTTTTAAACAATAAAATTTTTGTGTTTTGAAGCTAATGACACAATGCTGATTAATTAAATTGAAGCTTATATGTCATTATCAATAAGAAGACAATATGATTATGTTGCTTAAACAAAGGGGCAGGAAATTCTTTGCAAACTTCTACGTTGTTAGAAAGTCATCCATTCCTTTTGCCTTATTAATAAGGATGATTTGATTAAAGGGCCATGATACCCAAATGTTGAAATGCTTGAAAGTGATGCAGCATAGCTGTAAAAAGCTGACTAGAAAATAATCAACTGAACATCTCTATGTAAAAAATCTCATGAGATCACAGTAAAAGAGTTCATGACCTCAGCACTATGCTGATGCTGATTGGCTGCTGTTCAGTTCTTCATTTTTTATTTTTTTTACCTGCAGCTGAGCAGCAGCTGAAGTGTATTTTTTTACACAAAACTTACCTCTGGTGAGCTAAGAAATTGTGAGGTAAAATATCTTCCCTTTTTTACATAGAGATGCTCAGGTGATATTTTCCTGTCAGCTTTTTACAGTTATAGCATATGAGTATTATGTCCCTTTAATCCATGTAATAGATAAGGTGTAGATGAGGTAGACAGAAAACTTATTTGTTCATATTTAAGTTTGTGATATAAAGACCATCATTTTAGATATTACCCATTTAAAGGTACATGAAACCCAATTTTTTTCTTTCATGATTCAGATAGAGAATACACTTTTTAAACAACTTTCCAATTTACTTCTATTATTTAATTTGCTTCCTTTTCTTGTTATCATTTACTGAAAGGTTTATCTAGGCAAGTTCGTGAGCAGCAGAGAACCTAGGTCCTAGCTGTTGATTGGTGGCTGCATATATATATATATATATATAGACTGTGATTGGCTTACCCCTGAGTTCAGTTAGAAACCATTAGTGCATTGCTGCACCTTCAACAAATGATACCAAGAGAATGAAACATATTTGATAATAGAAGTAAATTAGAAAGTTGTTTAAAATAATATTCTCTATCTGAATCATGAAATAAAAATTTTGGGTTTCATGTCCCTTTAAGGGGACTAATGATTTCAGTTAACGTTTCACGCTGAAGATATTTTTGACTGTCCCTTTAAGTATGAGAATGACGATGATCCCTCAATAGATAAAATATCTACACCCTACAGCAGTGAAGTCTAATAGGATAAAACACAAATCACATACACACAGACCATGTGCTGTATTATTAATAAAGTGGCTCCTACCTTTTTGACACTACATCTGTAGCACCATCCCCTGCCCCAGAGAGTCCTTTAATAAGACACCCAGTTCTGAAAGCTGAACAATATTGTCAGTGTGCAACTCACAGTGTACTCAAACACATGATTTAACCATGAAAACTGATAGATAAAAGTCAGAGAAAAGTTGTCTCCTCTGAAACTGATTCATTCATCTGTTCTTTTGGAGGCTTTAACACACACACACACACACGTTCAACTGGGTACGAGCAATAGCATAATAGCTTGTTCTATGGCTAGTTACCACCAAAGAAGCAGCCTCTCTTGGCTTAACATATGCCTTTCACAGAGAAGAACTTCCTGTAGCATATCAGTCTGATCCTGAGTTCACAGTACAGTCCAGCCCCTAAATACCAGGCAATCCCTCTCTGAACGAGAGATACAGCAAAAACCCCAGACGTACGTTTCAGCCTAGTGTGAGCCTCGTCAGTGAGGTGCAGCCATATCCCTCTAGGCACACTGAGCAACGAGTCCACGTCTGGATTCCCACATCACACTTGGGGAGACTTCCCTAAAGTGTCATAAATTTTCATAAATAAAAAGAGAGAAGCGCTCACCTTGGGAACGAGCAATAGCATAATAGCTTGTTCTATGGCTGGTACCACCAAGATTATTTATATTTGGTCTGCACTTTTATAGAGGTGTGAAGAACTTCCCTGAAAAGTTCAATGCCAAAATATATCAGCTGTCCTGGTCTCCGATGACACATTATGTATTTGTATATACTTCACAACATTTTAGGTGACAAGAGACTGATATGTGCAGCTAGCTCCTAATAGTACATTGCTGATCCTGAGTCTATGCTTTTCAAAAAGGATACTAAGAGAAAGAAGCTGATTATATAACAGAAGTAAATGGAAAGTTGTTTACAACTGAATGCTCTATTGGATCATGACAAATTAATTTTGAACTTTACTGTCCGTCTAGCTGCTGACTGGTGGCCGCACATATATGCCTCTTGTCATAGGTTCACCTGATTTCCTGTTCTGCTAGCTCCCAGTAGTGCACTGCTGCTCCTTCAACAAAGGCTACTAAGAGAATATAAGCAGATTTGATAAAAGAAGTAAAGTTGAAAGTTGTTTGAAATTGCATGCTCTATATCTGAATCACAAAAAGAAACATTTTTTGGGTTCAGCTCCCTTTAATGTTACAACTACAATCCAGTGCACAAGTCTCTTGTTTCATTATAGTTATTGAACAATTTCTATTTACCAGTACAGTAGTGATGGAACATATAACCTATGCATTCTAGGAGTAAATCATTATTTGGAATCTTAAAGGGAAAAGTCTACTCCAAAATTGTTATTGTTTAAAAAGATAGATAATCCCTGTATTACCATTACCAGTTTTGCATAACCAACATGGTTATATTTAATATACTTTTTACCTCTGTGATTACCTTCTATCCAAGCATCTTCTGACAGCTCCCTTATCACATTACTTTTTATTTATTATCTATTGACTTGCATTTTAGACAATTAGTGCTGTGTCGTGTGCAACTCCACAGGAGAGAGCACAATGTTATCTAATATGGCACACATGAAAAAGCAGTCCCTGTCGTGAAAAGCTAATAAAAAAAACATGTGACAAGAGGCTGTCTGTAGAGGCTTTGAAGCAGGCAAAAATTTTGAGGTTGAAATGTTATAAAGTATATTAATATAACAATGATGATCGTGCAAAGCTGGGGAATGGGTAGTAAAGGAGTTATCTGTCTTTTTAAACAATAACAATTTTTGTGTAGACTGTCCCTTTAAGAGCACCTCACTTTCCTATGTACATGTTCTTGCCAGTTTCACTTCATGCAAAACTTGGACCTGGAGATAGAAAATAGAAACCATATTGTACACAATCAAGAATCTGGTAATTAAAGCAGATACAACGCAAGAAATACAGGTATGTTAAAAAAAAAATTGTTCACCAGTAAGTAAAAATCTTGTTTTCTCTCATGTTTTGTAACATATATATATTTATTATTGCTACACATATGAAGACACAAGTATGGGAAATATTATTCCATGAAGAGATCTTACAGAGGTTTTCCTTATAAATTGTGTAAGCATACTGTATAATTCATAGAACTTGTTAAACTTATGCCGGGAAGAGCAGGGTGCTTATTTTTCACGGTCGGAATGGGGCCGTATACCCATGTTTCCACGCAAACCTTAAGATCGCTGCTCCTTAACTCGTACGCCTCCTCTGAAGCGGCGGACATCAATCCATCTGATTGCATACAATCAGGTTGATTGACACCCCCTGCGTGAATCTGCAGGGGGCGGCATTGCACAAGCAGTTCTCTAGAACTGCTTGTGCAATGATAAATGCCGGCAGCGTATGCTGTCAGCATTTATCGATGTCTGGCGGACTTGATTCGCTACAGCGGATCATGTTCGCCAGACACTTGATAAATCGGCCCCCAGGTGACATTGTGTAACTGAGGTTTAATTACGCCCATCATGAAGCAATGTGCATAATGGGACTAGCATTCACCTTGAAGAGGCAATAGGCCCATTGGGGATCATAGGTCAAATCAAACTGGCCATAGATTCTATGAAAACTTTTTGACTCTGCAAAACAAATACAGAACAAAAGGGAAATCACATAAGTAGATATGTGCATGTTTTCCCCCCAGCATTTGTTAAGTGAAAACAAGAGCCTAATAGCTGCAGTGGGCCAAAATTCATCTGTTTTCTGCGGTGGATTTATTAGAGAAAAAGTACAGCAGAAAACATACAACATTTACTCCTGGTGAGTAATCTGTTTACCACTGCTCCTTATTGGGCTAAAGAAAATATATTTCAAATATAGTAAACAAGTCCTAAAGCCCGTGTACACGGGCCATTTTCTTCAGTGCAGCGTCCCACCCGCCCCGCCGCTCCCGTCCCGTCCACCCCTCTCTGCTGTCTGATCCTCACTGATCCTTCCTACGGCCAGGTATGTTGTCTCGAGCTGCAGTCTCTACTGCGCATGACTGCATTGGACAAACATACCTGACCTTTTATAATACTTGGATGTGTAAAAAAACGTAATACATTTAATTTAATAATAAACACAAACTGAATAATACATAAAGGATACATAATAATACATAAACATTATAACAAAGAGAGGGATAAAAGGGAGGTGCCACAGATCTGCACTTTCAACCAGTAGCATAACAGGAGAGCAATCAAACCTTAGATCAGAGTTACTATTCCTGTTGGCTTCTTAATCAAATTCTCAGCTCATTCAGGAATGGACGGTTTGACACAAGGAGTGCTACAAAAGACTCTTATAATTTTTATGCATTCTTATGTATCCTTTATGTATTATTCAATGTGTTTTATTATGAATGTGTAACTTTTGTTTGTTTGGATGAAAAAATTGTTGAATTAAATCTATTACGTTTTTTACACATTTCCTTTAGCCCAATAAGGACACGCTGGTAAACAGATTACTTGCAGGAGTAACTGTTGTATGTTTTGCCTATCTTTAAAGCACATAAAAGGATTTACACCACTCTAGGAATTTTAGCTATAGCGCTTTTACTACGTCTGTACCTGGTTTAAAATGTGCAACACTCAAATCTCAGTACAAATCCAGATATTTGTGTTTTACAATTATTTGTTCTCATAAATCAGAGACAAAAATAGCCAAATTCTGCAGGTCGCAGCCATTTTCAGCATTTGTTTCACTAGACAAATGCTGGAAATTAATATAAGCACATACCTGCAAATAAGCAAATTCATAATCGCTCTAAGTAAACAAACACTGTTGAAGTATGGCTTTCTGTCAACATCAGGATTAAGAAACAATAAGGAAGAACAGTCTGAGAATTCACCACATTTTGGACAGAACAAAGGAGAACTCCAAAGTAACTTCATTATACTAAAAAATATATATAGTAATATCTGAAAAATTAAGAAGGAAAGAGAAGCAGGGGAAAAAATAGGAAACATTTTCCTCTAGAGCTTGGAAAAATGTCAAAATATAAGATTGAAAAATAAACCTGCAGAATGCTGAACCTTGAGAAAACTTTTGTTTAGACAGTAATCTCTTTATCGAGCAGGATCCTCTAGTTATTATGTTTGTCTGCCAATTCCTATTTTGTCATTGCACTTCAAAGAAAGATGATTATTATAACTAATGGTAGGTTTGGTATAAAAGTAATGTTGGAAAAACATATTATTCTCCCTACATTATCAGTAAACAAAATATATAACAACAAATGACAATAAACTATAGCATTTTATAGTCTTCCAACAGGGTAAATTCAATGTCAGAAAACCCCTTGATATTCAGGCTCAAGGTCAGGATTCACCTAAGACAGGACTTTGTAAATCTAAAGAAGAATTATGTTCTGCCAAAGGATGAGATTCAAGAACCAGTCCTTCCTTCACCAGATCAAAGCAAAAAAGTATAACTTTTTCTTTGTCCAGTTTGATAATTTAGATGGGAGCTTTACATCAGACTAATAGCCTAATGATTAAAAGCTTGCCTGCTTAGAGAAAAATCATGCATAATCTTTAGGGCATTTTATTGTAATCATGGGCGTCCAGAGGGGGGGGGGGGGCTTTAATTTGCAAGCGCACAGCATTTGCTCAAGGTCACTGTAAATTATATTATTAGGGTCAGTGGTGGTGCAGGTACAGAGGTCCCAGTGACTGCCAAACTGTTAATATATTTTTTACCTTACATTGAAGCTGTACCGATTGTGGCAAAGCTGCTATACTGTCATTTCCAGTGCTGTTTCGGCACAGTCTGCTTGTTCCCTTATTCTGAAGTTCCTGTGCAGTTACTCACAAAAATGGGAGTGGCTTGTGCTTCTAAATGCTGCTGAAGGAATGGGTGTGGGAGCCAGCCCCTGGAGTTTTGCTGTAGGAGGTAGTGTAAGCAACTGGCATGTAAGTGTCAATGTTTCTATATTTATGTTAAAGTGGGTTTTATATATATGATTGTGTAACTGTAAGCAAGTGTGTAAGTTTGTTCCTGTTTGTGTATGAGCAAATACAATGGGGCAAAAAGTATTTAGTCAGCCACCAATTGTGCAAGTTCCCCCACTTAAGAAGATGAGAGAGGCCTGTAATTTTCATCATAGGTATACCTCAACTATGAGAGACAAAATGTGGAAACAAATCCAGACAATCACATTGTCTGATTTGGAAAGACTTTATTTGCATATTATGGTGGAAAATAAGTATTTGGTCACCTACAAACAAGCAAGATTTCTGGCTCTCACAGACCTGTATCTTCTTCTTTAAGAGGCTCCTCTGTCCTCCACTCATTACCTGTATTAATGGCACCTGTTTGAACTTGTTATCAGTATAAAAGACACCTGTCCACAACCTCAAACAGTCACACTCCAAACTCCACTATGGTGAAGACCAAAGAGCTGTCGAAGGACACCAGAAACAAAATTGTAGACCTGCACCAGGCTGGGAAGACTAAATCTGCAATAGGCAAGCAGCTTGGTGTGAAGAAATCAACTGTGGGAGCAATAATTAGAAAATGGAAGACATACAAGACCACTGATAATCTCCCTCGATCTGGGGCTCCACGCAAGATCTCACCCCGTGGGGGTCAACATGATCACAAGAACGGTGAGCAAACATCCCAGAACCACACAGGGGGACCTAGTGAATGACCTGCAGAAAGCTGGGACCAACGTAACAAAAGGCTACCATCAGTAACACACTACGCCCCCAGGGACTCAGATCCTGTAGTGCCAGACGTGCCCCCCTGCTTAAGCCAGTACATGTCCAGGCCCGTCTGAAGTATGCTAGAGAGCATTTGGATGATCCAGAAGCGGATTGGGAGAATGTCAAATGGTCAGATGAAACCAAAGTAGAACTGTTTGGTAGAAACACAACTCGTCCTGTTCGGAGGAGAGAGAATGCTGAGTTGCAACCAAAGAACACCATACCTACTGTGAAGCATGGGGGTGGCAACATCATGCTTTGGGGCTGTTTCTCTGCAAAGGGAACAGGACGACTGATCCGTGTACATGAAAGAATGAATGGGGCCATGTATCGTGAGATTTTGAGTGCAAACCTCCTTCCATCAGCAAGGGCATTGAAGATGAAACGTGGCTGGGTCTTTCAGCATGACAATGATCCCAAACACACCGCCCCGGGCAATGAAGGAGTGGCTTCGTAAGAAGCATTCAAGGTCCTGGAGTGGCCTAGCCAGTCTCCAGATCTCAACCCCATAGAAACCTTTGGAGGGAGTTGAATGTCCGTGTTTCCAGCGACAGCCCCAAAACATCACTGCTCTAGAGGAGATCTGCATGCAGGAATGGGTCAACATACCAGCAACAGGTGTGTGACAACCTTGTGAAGACTTAGAGAAAACGTTTGACCCTCTGTCATTACCAACAAAGGATATATAACAAAGTATTGAGATGAACTTTTGATATTGACCAAATACTTATTTTCCACCATAATTTGCAAATAAATTCTTTCCAAATCAGACAATGTGTTTCCCACATTTTGTCTCTCATAGTTGAGGTATACCTATGATGAAAATTACAGGCCTCTCTCATCTTCTTAAGTGGGAGAATTTTGCACAATTGGTGGCTGACTAAATACTTTTTTGCCCCACTGTATGTGTGTTGTTCCTGTGCATGTGTTTTTTCATGTGTGTGAGTAAGAGTGTGTGTTTGTTTCTGAGTGCGTATATGTGTGTGAGCAATAGTGTGAGTTTGTTTGTGTGAGTTTGTTCATTCGTGTGTCAGAAAAGAGTGTGTATGTGCATGTGTGTCAGAAAAAGTTTTGAGTTTTTGTGTGAGAGAAAGAGTGTGTTTCTTCGTGTATGTAAGAGTGTGTGTTTGTTCCTGTGTATGTGAGTGAGCAAGTGTGTGTGTATGTTCCTGTTTGTGTATGAGGAAATGTGTGTTGTTCCTGTGCCCGTGTTTTTTCATGTGTGTGAGTAAGAGTGTGTGTTTGTTCCTGAGTGCGTATATGTGTGTGAGCAAGAGTCTGTGTGAGCAAGAGTGTGAGTTTGTTTGTGTGTGTGTCAGAGTGTGAGTTTGTGTCTGTGTGTGAGTTTGTTCATTCGTGTGTCAGAAAAGTGTGTGTATGTGCAGGTGTGTCAGAAAAAGTTTTGAGTTTCTGTATGAGAGAAACAGTCGGCTAGATTTAGAGTTTTGCGGCCAAAGGGGTGCGTTAGCTACGCATGTTTTTTCCCCCCGCACCTTTTAAATAACGCTGGTATTGAGAGTTCTCTGAAGGGCTGCGTTAGGCTCCAAAAAGGGAGCGTACAGGCATATTTACCGCCACTTCAACTCTCAATACCAGCGTTTGCTTACGGTAGCGGCTAGCTTGAAAAACGTGCTTGTGCACGATTCCCCCATAGGAAACAATGGGGCAGTTTGGGCTGAAAAAAAACCTAACACCTGCAAAAAAGCAGCGTTCAGCTCCTAACGCAGCCCCCATTGTTTCCTATGGGGAAACAGTTTCTAAGTCTGCACCTAACACTCTAACATGTACACCGATTCTAAACACCCCTAACCTTACACTTATTAACCCCTAATCTGCCGCCCCTGCTATCGCTGACCCCCTGCATATTATTATTAACCCCTAATCTGCCGCTCCGGATACCGCCGCAAACCTACATTATACCTATGTACCCCTAATCTGCTGCCCACAACATCGCCGACCCCTATATTATATTTATTAACCCACTAATCTGCCCCCCCCCAATGTCGCCGCTACCTTACCTACACTTATTAACCCCTAATCTGCCGACCGGACCTCGCCCGCCACTATAAAAAATGTATTAACCCCTAATACCGTCTCACTCCCGCCTCGCAAACCCTATAATAAATTTTATTAACCCCTAATCTGCCCTCCTTAACATCTGCGACACCTAACTTCAAGTATTAACCCCTAATCTGCCGACCGGACCTCGCCGCTACTCTAATAAATGTATTAACCCCTATGTATTAACCCGGAACAGCCAATAGAATGCGAGCTCAATCTGATTGTCTGATTGGATCAGCCAATCCGATTGAACTTGAATCTGATTGGCTGATTCAATCAGCCAATCAGATTTTTCCTACCTTAATTCCGATTGGCTGATAGAATCCTATCAGCCAATCAGAATTCGAGGGGCGCCATCTTGGATTACGTCCCTTAAAGGAACCTTCATTCGGTGTTAGGACGTCGTTAGAAGAGGATGGATCCGCGCCGGCTGCTTCAAGATGGACCCGCTCCGGATGGAAGAAGATAGAAGATGCCGCCTGGATGAAGACTTCCGACCCTCTGGAGGACCTCTTCTGGCCGGATGGGATGAATACTTCGGACCCTCTTCTGGACGGATCGGATGGTACCTGGCTGGGTGAAGACAAGGTAGGAAGATCTTCAGGGGCTTAGTGTTAGGTTTTTTTAAGGGGGGTTTGGGTGGGTTAGATTAGGGGTATGTGGGTGGTGGGTTGTAATGTTGGGGGGGGGTATTGTATGTTTTTTATACAGGCAAAAGAGCTGATTTCTTTGGGGCATGCCCCGCAAAAAAGCCCTTTTAAGGGCTGGTAAGGTAATAGAGCTGTTAACTTTTTATTTTAGATTAGGGTAGGGCATTTTTTTATTTTGGGGGCTTTGTTATTTAAGGGGCTTAGAGTAGGTGTAATTAGTTTAAAATTCTTGTAATCTTTTTTTATTTTTTGTAATTTAGTGGGTTTTTTTTTGTAATTTAGTTTAGTTGATTTAATTGTAGGTAATTGTAGGTAGTTTAGTTAATTAATTTATTGATAGTGTATTGTTAGGTTTAATTGTAACTTAGGTTAGGATTTATTTTACTGGTAATTTTGTAATTATTTTAACTAGGTAGCTATTAAATAGTAAATAACTATTTAATAGCTATTGTACCTGGTTAAAATAAATACAAAGTTGCCTGGAAAATAAATATAAATCCTAAAATAGCTACAATGTAATTATTAGTTATATTGTAGCTATATTAGGGTTTATTTTACAGGTAAGTATTTAGCTTTAAATACGATTAATTTTTTTAATAAGATTTAATTTATTTCGTTAGAATAAAATTATATTTAATTTAGGGGGGGTGTTAGGGTTAGGGTTAGACTTAGCTTTAGGGGTTAATACATTTATTAGAGTAGCGGCGAGGTCCGGTCGGCAGATTGGGGGTTAATACTTGAAGTTAGGTGTCGCAGATGTTAGGGAGGGCAGATTAGGGGTTAATAAAATTTATTATAGGGTTTGCGAGGCGGGAGTGAGGCGATTTAGGGGTTAATACATTTATTATAGTGGCGACAACGTCCGGTCGGCAGATTAGGGGTTAATAAGTGTAGGTAAGGTAGCGGCAACGTTGGGGGGGACAGATTAGGGGTTAATAAATATTATGTAGGTGTCGGCGATGTTAGGGGCAGCAGATTAGGGGTACATAGGGATAATGTAGGTGGCGGCAGTGTCCGGTCGGCAGATTAGGGGTTTAACAAATTTGTTATAGTGGCGGCGATGTGGGGGGGCCTCGGTTTAGGGGTACATAGGTAGTTTATGGGTGTTAGTGTACTTTAGAGCACAGTAGTTAAGAGTTTTATAAACCGGTGTTAGCCCATTAAGCTCTTAACTCCTGACTTTTTTCTGCGGCTGGAGTCTTGTAGGTAGAGGGTCTACCGCTCACTTCAGCCAAGACTCTAAATACCGGCGTTAGATCCCATTGAAAAGATAGGATACGCAATTGGCGTAAGGGGATCTGCGGTATGGAAAAGTTGCGGCTGGAAAGTGAGCGTTAGATCCTTTCCTGGCTGACTCTAAATACCAGCGGGCGGTAAAAAGCAGCGTTAGGACCCCTTAACGCTGGTTTTGACGGCTAACGCAGAACTCTAAATCTAGGCGAGTGTGTTTCTTTATGTATATAAGAAAGAGTGTGTGTTTGTTCCTGTGTGTATGTGTTAGAAACGTGTGCATTGTGGTTGTTGTAAGAAGCTTATTTCAGAACTGTGTTGCAGTGTTTAGATTGGAGCCAGTACATCTACCTGTATGCCTGTATGCCTAACTGTAGAGTAAAAGGATGCTGGGGGCTACCGGGGCTACCGGGGCGGTGTACATGATCTATGCAATTTGGGCATATATCAGGTATGAAGAATATTCAGGGGTTATGCCTCTGATCTGAACTTTAATTTTGGTATATAGGTGGTATGATGGATCCACAGAGACTATGTATCTGATCTCATGAGGCAAGAACTAAAAAAAAAAAAATTTTGGCAGCCACCAGTGGGTCTCTCTTTGAGGGTGGGTGTGTATGTCTTTGTGCATTTTGTGCATTTTCTGTGGATGTCTGTGAGGGTGTGTGCATATGTCTTTGAGCTTTTTCTATGGGTGTCTCTGCGAGGGTGTGTGTATGTTTGCCTTTGTGTATTTTCTCTGGCTGCCTCTGTGAGGGTGGGTGTGTAAGTCTGTGTTTTCTGTGGAGGTCTCTGTGAGGGTGTGTGTGTGTGTGTGTGTGTATGTATGTACTGTATGTCTGTGTTTTCTATGGATGTCTCTGTGAGGGTCTGTGTTTTCTGTGGGTGTCTCTGTGAGGGTGTGTGTGTGTCTTTGTGTGTTTTATGTGGTTGTCTCTCTGTGTGTGTATGTCTTTGTGTGTTTTCTGTGGGTGTCTCTGTGTGTGTGTGTATATGTCTTTGTGTGTTTTCTGAGGATGTCTCTGTCGGTGTTTCCTTGGGTGTATGTGCAAGTTTGAGTTTGTGTGTGTGTGTGTGTGTCCATTGTCTGTTCCTTTTTTAGGACATTTTGACCTTACTACTGATTATTCACATCTTTCTACAGACTTTGAGACTAATGAGACCTTTACGGAAGTCACCAATCCACCATTTAACCTTTAAATTATTTTTTAGGCAGTTCAGGACCCTTCCTTTCAGCCACTGCATGCTGTTGTCATCATTTAGTTGGCATCTTCCTTTACAAAAAGATAATCGGAACTCCATATTTTTTCTAAATCTCCTTTTTTTTTTTTACAAAACTGTAGTCTACCTGATTACTTGTCAGGTCAATGTAATCAAGTGCTGAGTGTCTGTGTGGGTGTCTGAGTGTGTTTGTGTGTTTCTTTGCGTGTCTGCTAGAGTGTCTATATGTGAATCATTATGTTTGAGTGTGTGTGTGTGTGTGTGTGTTTCAGTGTATGAGTGGGTTTGTAATTGTATGTTACTACCTTTACAACATTTTCAAGTTTAAATAGACACTTAAGTGCATATACGTTTTAGTCATTGCACATGTCAAGGGGGGGCTGATCAATGGTTAAATCAGGGGCCCCAAAATTTCTAGTGGCGGCCCTGGGAATAGCATGTACAGTATGTGATCTAAACTATTACTTGCACATATAGCTGGCAAATCAGAGGGGACGCAACTGCTGTTCAAGAGCTCTTATGTAAAATTACAGACTGACAATAACACACCTAGTTTTGTCAGCATAAAAATAGTGGTGGTGCAGACCCTTATAAAATGTTTTTTATGGTTTAGAGAAGGGAGAAATGACTAGGAATGTAATCCTAGTTTTTGAAAGACAGGGATTTCAGCACTCTTTTTGAAAAAGTAAAGCTCATTAGACCATAGTACGTATTTAAACAGTGAATTTTTAATCCAATTGTGAACAGGGAAATCTTCCAACTGTATGTACACCACTCCCCAGATGAAAAAGATACAGCACACTGTATCACATTCGTAGTAGGAAGTTAATAAGGAAACAATAGTTACTTATGTACATACTAGAGTTCGTATTCAAAACCTGACCGGTCAGGGGTACACAGCTCGTACAAATTTTTTTTTTTAAATAACAGACAGGCAAAGCTTAGTAGAAATAATATGTGATACCTTTATAGAACCTCTACACCCTGCTGCACACAGAACCCCTAGTAGAGAGGTATGTCCTGGGCAGGTATGAGGAAGTGGGATCTAAGAGGTCAAATAAGGGTACCATAGACAGAAGCAAGTCACAACTTTTTATCACAGTCACAATATGGTATGCAGTGAATAGCGATTTTATATATAGTCAAGGAAGAAGGCCTTATTTTAAGACTCACTACACCCAACTGCTCACAGTACTCCAAACAAGGAGAGTATAATACTGGGCAGTACATAAAGTGGTAGTTATTACCAGGATCTAAGTGGTCTCTAAGTTAGGCTTCCTTGAATTTAACAATATGCATGTAAAAGGACATTTATAAGCAATAGTAACAGACAGTATGTGCCATATTAGTGCTTTTTATGCAAAGCTCGCAGTAGGAAACGTAAGCAAAATAGAGGGTTATAGCATAAAGCACAGATGATAGTATTTCCTCAGTATTTCTGGGATCCTGGAATGCTGACAAGTGAGGCTGCATGCAAAGAAGATTGTAGCAAGCAAGAAGAAAAGCAGTTCACAGTGTTGTTACTATGAAGTCAGCATTACATATGAGCAACAATGTTGCTATCCTCCACAAATGTTGCAAAAGTACCCAGAGTCAACGTTCTTTGTAAGTATATTGCTTCCGGATCAACTAGACATGCAAGTTCTCAAGAATAAAGAGCAATTGTATCAGTAATTGTGTATGACCGTGATACAGTCCATATTAGTGAACCATGATAGAACATATACGACCTTGCTATTTCATTCAGACATATCGCTGTGGCAAGATGTGTCTTCGTAACTTATTTAATCCTCAAGTTACATTTGTTGCGTTTCTGTTTTCACCGCAGGTAACATCATCCATGCAGTCTGGAGGCTGTGTTTGTAGCGTGCACCACGTAGGCCGGTCGGCTTAGCCAATGCCGACGTGCGTTTCACCCGCAGGGCTGATAGACAGACCGGGCTTTGTCAGGCTGGCTAGTCCCTTTTTATAGCGTTTTGTAATAGCGCCCCTGCTGGAGGTGAAGATTTGCTGCATATCTATACATAGATTAATCTAATTGAAGAAAAAACCTAAATCATTTTGCAGATATACTGCACTTAAAAACAATAGTTAACTCTAGATTAAATAACTTATCTGGATATATATAAGGTTTTCTCACCCCTATCATTATTATGTCGTTTTTGTTAAAGAACAATTCATATATCATTGTCCAGAAATTGAACCTTTTAAAGTGGGCTTTCTAGAAATTTTGCTGTCCTATAGAAAACAGGCCATATCAAGTTTATCATTCAGACCTTCCGGCAGTTGAGTCCCCAACTCAAAGATCCACCTGCATTCTTTCTGCAGGAGGATCTTATCGTTGTCGCCTCCTCTGCCATTGGTGATTCCTCTATCTATACCAATGATTTTTAGAGAATCAGGATTACAGTCGTGCACCAGTTCATAGTGTTTTGCAACATTACTCTTCTGGTTCTTATTTTTTACATCATCACGATGTTCTGTGATTCGGTCTTTTATGGCTCTCCTCGTTTTTCCCACGTAGAAACGTGGGCAACTGCAGGAGAGTAGGTAGATTACTCCTTCTGTATTGCAGTTAATAAAGTGTTTTAACTTATATCTTTTCCCTGTGAGGGTGCCAAAGTCTTTCGTTTTGACCATGAACTTACATGCCACGCATCGACCACAAGGGTGGTTACCAGATGACCTATGTCTTGTGAGCCAGTTTGTCTGTTTTTGTTCAGACCTATATTGGCTTCTTACGAGCTTGTCCTTCAGGTTGGAAGCTCGTCTAGCTGTGATATTTGGATAGTCTCCGACTTCATTTGATACTCCAACATCACTCGTAAGAATTTTCCAATTCTTGGCCAGAATCTCCCTTAGGGCATTCCAATGGCAGTTGTAATCTGTGACAAGCCTTATTTTTGAATCTATTGTTTTTTCTTTTTCTGCAAGAAGTGTATTTCGGTTTGTATGTGCAGCATTATTAAATGCCTTTCTTACATTTCGCTTGGAATACCCTCTGTCCAAAAACCTTTTTTGCATGTCTGTGCCATGCTTCAGGAATCTTTCTTTTTGTCGAGCAATTTCTACGAAGTCGTAGAAATTGCCCTTTCGGTATACCTCGTATCAAGTGTGTTGGGTGGTGACTTGAGGCTAAGAGGAGGCTGTTAGCAGCAGTACTCTTCCGAAAGTTTTCAGTCACAATCATTCCTTGTTCAATTTTTACATTGACATCTAGAAACGATATTTCCTCCTTGCTATATTGCAGGGTTAGAGAAATGTTACTGTCATTTATGTTGAGGGTGCGAACAAATTCTTTGAGATTGATTTCCGATCCCTCTCAAATTAAAAAGACATCATCCACATATCTTAACCACATGTGGATGTTTTCTTCAAAAAGGGGGCTTTGGAACACTTCATCCATTTCCCACTTTCCGAGGTGTAGGCAAGCATATGTTGGGGCACATGTGGCACCCATTGCAGTGCCTCGTTTCTGCTTGTATATTTTATTATCAAACATGAATACGTTGTTACAGAGCACGAATGTTAGCAATTCCACCACAAAGTCTGTGTGGTTTTGGACATTTGTGCCTCTTGTCATGAGATAATGTTTACACGCTTCTATTCCCACTTCATGTGGGATGGATGAGTATAAGCCCTCAACATCTAAACATACCAACCATGCTTCCTGAGGGACTGACAATCCATCTACTTTCCTGAGGAAGTCTGCAGTGTCCAGGATAAAGGATGGCATGGTATTAAAAAATGGTCTTAAAAAATGATCAATATAGTTCCCCAAGCTGCCTATACCTGCAATTATTGGGCGGCCTGGAGGATTATTAGAGTTTTTATGTATCTTGGGGATACAGTAAAAGACCGGCATCACAGGGTGTTCTGGGTATAAATATTTGAATTCTGTTGCAGTAATAGTTTTATTTTCTTTTGCTTTCTTTAGAATATTAAAGAGGGAAAACTGCAGAGAGGAGGTAGGATTAAAGGTTAAGCTTTGGTATTGGCTTTTATCCAAAAGTTGACGTTTTGCCTCAAGGACATACATGTTTTCGTCCCATAGGACTAAATTGCCGCCCTTATCAGCCTGTTTTATGATCAGACCTTTTGCACTCATCAATTCTCCAAGGGCTTTCCTTTCTGACTTGCTTAGATTATCGTTTACTAGTCCAGTAAAAGAGAGGCCAGCCACTTCTCTCTCTACCTGCTTTACAAAAATGTTCACAGCAGGTACCATCGATAATTGTGGCATATATTTAGATTTAGCTTTAAAGTTAGTTTTAGTCGTTTTATACCCACTTTGATCTGGAGCTTGTGAGGGATCATATTGACTCCCTTCGTTTTCAGCCAGCAATGCTTGTAGATCTGTGATTAGAGCACTGTCTTCCGTGGTAAGAGATACATCTTCCACTAGATGTCTACTCTTACCTTTCATTATTTGAGACAGGACTACCCGTCTGGCAAACAAATGAAGATCTTTGATAAAATTGAATTTATCAAGAGTGTTTGTGGGGCAAAACAATAGGCCTTTTTTAAGAACCTCAATATGAGATAAACTTAGTTTAAAAGTAAATAGATTTATAATTTGCAAATCATTCTCTGTTTGATTTAGAATCCCCTGCGACTGCGAAAGCGTCGGGGTCTGCCCTGGGAGTAGTTCCTCTGGGTTTGATCGTAGCCCTGTTGGCGACGTTGCCTGGAGGGGTACCGTCTCTCTTCTGAGTTTGAACTTGCCCCCCCTCTTCCTTCTCTTCCTGCCGCCTCTCCTCCTTCCCCTAAAAAAGAATTTTTATTTTCAAGGGTAACTCTGGAATGATCTACTTCCACATCAGAGCTATCTGTACCAGAGTCGTAAGCTCCTTTCGCTGATTGATAACTATAAACTTTGTTGTTTTTATAGTCATCGTTGTCTCTGGAAAATTTTCTTCCTTTTCTCAGTTTTATGTCAGTTTGTAGTCTTGCTATCTGTTCTTTGGGGTGAGAAAACCTTATATATATCCAGATAAGTTATTTAATCTAGAGTTAACTATTGTTTTTAAGTGCAGTATATCTGCAAAATGATTTAGGTTTTTTCTTCAATTAGATTAATCTATGTATAGATATGCAGCAAATCTTCACCTCCAGCAGGGGCGCTATTACAAAAACGCTATAAAAAGGGACTAGCCAGTCCTCTCCATATACCACCCTGACGAAGCCCGGTCTGTCTATCAGCCCTGCGGGTGAAACGCGCGTCGGCATTGGCTAAGCCGACCGGCCTACGTGGTGCACGCTACAAACACAGCCTCCAGACCGCATGGATGATGTTACCTGCGGTGAATACAGAAGCGCAACAAATGTAACTTGAGGATTAAATAAGTTACGAAGACTCATCTTGCCACAGCGATATGTCTGAATGAAATAGCAAGGTCGTATATGGTCTATCATGGTTCACTAATATGTGCCCCAACATATGCTTGCCTACACCTCGGAAAGTGGGAAATGGATGAAGTGTTCCAAAGCCCCCTTTTTGAAGAAAACATCCACATGTGGTTAAGATATGTGGATGATGTCTTTTTAATTTGGGAGGGATCGGAAATCAATCTCAAAGAATTTGTTCGCACCCTCAACATAAATGACAGTAACATTTCTCTAACCCTGCAATATAGCAAGGAGGAAATATCGTTTCTAGATGTCAATGTAAAAATTGAACAAGGAATGATTGTGACTGAAAACTTTCGGAAGAGTACTGCTGCTAACAGCCTCCTCTTAGCCTCAAGTCACCACCCAACACACTTGATACGAGGTATACCGAAAAGGGCAATTTCTACGACTTCGTAGAAATTGCTCGACAAAAAGAAAGATTCCTGAAGCATGGCACAGACATGCAAAAAAGGTTTTTGGACAGAGGGTATTCCAAGCGAAATGTAAGAAAGGCATTTAATAATGCTGCACATACAAACCGAAATACACTTCTTGCACAAAAAGAAAAAACAATAGATTCAAAAATAAGGCTTGTCACAGATTACAACTGCCATTGGAATGCCCTAAGGGAGATTCTGGCCAAGAATTGGAAAATTCTTACGAGTGATGTTGGAGTATCAAATGAAGTCGGAGACTATCCAAATATCACAGCTAGACGAGCTTCCAACCTGAAGGACAAGCTCGTAAGAAGCCAATATAGGTCTGAACAAAAACAGACAAACTGGCTCACAAGACATAGGTCATCTGGTAACCACCCTTGTGGTCGATGCGTGGCATGTAAGTTCATGGTCAAAACGAAAGACTTTGGCACCCTCACAGGGAAAAGATATAAGTTAAAACACTTTATTAACTGCAATACAGAAGGAGTAATCTACCTACTCTCCTGCAGTTGCCCACGTTTCTACGTGGGAAAAATGAGGAGAGCCATAAAAGACCGAATCACAGAACATCGTGATGATGTAAAAAATAAGAACCAGAAGAGTAATGTTGCAAAACACTATGAACTGGTGCACTACTGTAATCCTGATTCTCTAAAATTCATTGGTATAGATAGAGGAATAACCGATGGCAGAGGAGGCGACAACGATAACATCCTCCTGCAGAAAGAATGCAGGAGGATCTTTGAGTTGGGGACTCAACTGCCGGAAGGTCTGAATGATAAACTTGATATGGCCTGTTTTCTATAGGACAGCAAAATTTCTAGAAAGCCCACTTTAAAAGGTACAATTTCTGGACAATGATATATGAATTGTTCTTTAACAAAAACGACATAATAATGATAGGGGTGAGAAAACCTTATATATATCCAGATAAGTTATTTAATCTAGAGTTAACTATTGTTTTTAAGTGCAGTATATCTGCAAAATGATTTAGGTTTTTTCTTCAATTAGATTAATCTATGTATAGATATGCAGCAAATCTTCACCTCCAGCAGGGGCGCTATTACAAAACGCTATAAAAAGGGACTAGCCAGTCCTCTCCATATACCGCCCTGACGAAGCTCGGTCTGTCTATCAGCCCTGCGGGTGAAACACGCGTCGGCATTGGCTAAGCCGACCGGCCTACGTGGTGCACGCTACAAACACAGCCTCCAGACCGCATGGATGATGTTACCTGCGGTGAATACAGAAGCGCAACAAATGTAACTTGAGGATTAAATAAGTTACGAAGACGCATCTTGCCACAGCGATATGTCTGAATGAAATAGCAAGGTCGTATATGTTCTATCATGGTTCACTAATATGGACTGTATCACGGTCATACACAATTACTGATACAATTGCTCTTTATTCTTGAGAACTTGCATGTCTAGTTGATCCGGAAGCAATATACTTACAAAGAACGTTGACTCTGGGTACTTTTGCAACATTTGTGGAGGATAGCAACATTGTTGCTCATATGTAATGCTGACTTCATAGTAACAACACTGTGAACTGCTTTTCTTCTTGCTTGCTACAATCTTCTTTGCATGCAGCCTCACTTGTCAGCATTCCAGGATCCCAGAAATACTGAGGAAAAACTATCATCTGTGCTTTATGCTATAACCCTCTATTTTGCTTACGTTTCCTACTGCGAGCTTTGCATAAAAAGCACTAATGTGGCACATACTGTCTGTTACTATTGCTTATAAATGTCCTTTTACATGCATATTGTTAAATTCAAGGAAGCCTAACTTAGAGACCACTTAGATCCTGGTAATAACTACCACTTTATGTACTGCCCAGTATTATACTCTCCTTGTTTGGAGTACTGTGAGCAGTTGGGTATAGTGATTCTTAAAATAAGGCCTTCTTCCTTGACTATATATAAAATCGCTATTCACTGCATACCATATTGTGACTGTGATAAAAAGTTGTGACTTGCTTCTGTCTATGGTACCCTTATTTGACCTCTTAGATCCCACTTCCTCATACCTGCCCAGGACATACCTCTCTACTAGGGGTTCTGTGTGCAGCAGGGTGTAGAGGTTCTATAAAGGTATCACATATTATTTCTACTAAGCTTTGGCTGTCTGTTATTTAAAAAAAAAAAATTGTACGAGCTGTGTACCCCTGACTGGTCAGGTTTTGAATACGAACTCTAGTATGTACATAAGTAACTATTGTTTCCTTATTAACTTCCTACTACAAATGTGATACAGTGTGCTGTATCTTTTTCATCTGGGGAGTGGTGTACATACAGTTGGAAGATTTCCCTGTTCACAATTGGATTAAAAATTCACTGTTTAAATACGTACTATGGTCTAATGAGCTTTACTTTTTCAAAAAGAGTGCTGAAATCCCTGTCTTTCAAAAACTAGGATTACATTCCTAGTAATTTCGCCCTTCTCTAAACCATAATATATATATATATATATATATATATATATATAAAATGTAAATACAAAATAAAATGTTTTCTTAGCATATTGCAGCCCTAGTTTTGTTATTGAATTTCTCAAGCCTGATCTTATATCTAAGTATAAGCACACACTTGAGTCACTCTTTTGACACCAATGAGCTACCATTTTATAAAGTTATATGCAGCTCATGTGTACAACAAGGGACTCTGGGGGCTAGTTATCAAGCCGTCTACTTTTCTGGCTTCGCCGGCCCAATACGTCCGCCTAAGCTCGCCTACCTTCGCCGCCGCGGACCTTGAATACGTTCGCCTAAGTTATCAAATAAAGCTGTCAAAAAGCCGCGGGGCGATGAGCAGCGGACTGTGACAGTTATCACTCATCCGATCTCGCTGCCCTTCGGCTTTTTCCCAGCTTTATTGCTAGCCTGTCACTAAGCACTCACACTAAACTGCACTTTTCTGCCCCCTATACCGGCGCCCCCGGAGCCCCCCGCAACTAAATAAAGTTACTAACCCCTAAACCGCCGCTCCTAGACCCCGCCGCAACTCTTATAAATGTATTAACCCCTAAACCGCCGCTCCTAGACCCCGCCGCAACTCTTATAAATGTATTAACCCCTAAACCGCCGCTCCTAGACTCCGCCGCAACTCTTATAAATGTATTAACCCCTAAACCGCCGCTCCTAGACTCCGCCGCAACTCTTATAAATGTATTAACCCCTAAACCGCCGCTCCCGGACACCGCTGCCACCTACATTATACCTAGTAACCCCTATCCTGCCCCCCCTATACCGTCGCCCTCTATTATAAAATTATTAACCCCTATCCTGCTGATCCCGCACCTCTCCGCAACTAAATAAATAGTTTAACCCCTAAACCGCCGCGCCATGAACCCGCCGCAACCTATAATAAATTTATTAACCCCTATCCTGCCCCCCACTACGCCGCCGCCACTGTAATAAAATGATTAACCCCTAAACCTAAGTCTAACCCTAACCATAACGCCCCCCCTAACTTAAATATTAATTAAATAAATCTAAATAAATTAACTCTTATTAACTAAATGAATCCTATTTAAAACTAAATACTTACCTTTAAAATAAACCCTAATATAGCTACAATATAAATAATAATTATATTCTAGCTATCTTAGGATTTATTTTTATTTTACAGGTACCTTTAAATTTATTTTAACCATGTACAATAACTATTAAATAGTTATTAACTATTTAATAGCTTACCTAGCTAAAATAAAGAGAAATGTACCTGTGAAATAAATCCTAACCTAAGTTACAATTACACCTAACACTACACTATACTTTAATAAATTATTCCTATTTAAAAATAAATACTTACCTGTAAAATAAACCCTAAGATAGCTACAATATAATTAATAATTATATTATAGCTATCTTAGGATTTATATTTATTTTACAGGTTACTTTGTATTTATTTTAGCTAGTTAGAATAGTTATTAAATAGTTATTAACTATTTAATAACTACCTAGCTAAAAGAAATACAAAATTACCTGTAAAATAAATCCTAACTTAAGTTACAATTAAACCTAATACTACACTATCATTAAATTAACTAAATAAACTACCTACAAAGAACTACAATGAAATACAATTACATAAACTAACTAAAGTACAAAAAATAAAAAAAGCTAAGTTACAAAAAATAAAAAATTAAGTTACAAACATGTTAAAAATATTACAACAATTTTAAGCTACTTACACCTAATCTAAGCCCCCTAATAAAATAACAAACCCCCCCAAAATAAATAAAATCCCTACCCTATTCTAAATTACATAAATTTCAAAGCTCTTTTACCTTACCAGCCCTTAAAAGGGCCATTTGTGGGGGCATGCCCCAAAAAGTTCAGCTCTTTTGCCTGTAAAATAAAAATACAACCCCCCCCCAACATTAAAACCCACCACCCACATACCCCTAATCTAACCCAAACCCCCCTTACAAAAACCTAACACTAATCCCCTGAAGATCATCCTACCTTGAGTCGTCTTCACTCAGCCGAGCCACCGATGGAACTGAAGAGGACATCCGGAGCGGAAGAAGTTAATCCTCCAAGCGGCGCTGAAGAAATCTTCCATCCGATGAAGTCATCATCCAGGCGGCGCTGAAGAAGTCTTCGATCCGGCCGATGTCATCTTCAAAGAGGCGCTGAAGAGGTCTTCTATCCGGGCGAAGTCATCTTCCAAGCCGGGTCTTGAATCTTCCTTCCGCCGACGCGGAACCACCTTCTTCACCGACGGACTACGACGAATGACGGCTCCTTTAAGGGACGTCATCCAAGATGGCGTCCCCTCAATTCCGATTGGCTGATAGGATTCTATCAGCCAATCGGAATTAAGGTAGGAAAATCTGATTGGCTGATGGAATCAGCCAATCAGATTCAAGTTCAATCCGATTGGCTGATCCAATCAGCCAATCAGATTGAGCTCGCATTCTATTGGCTGATCGGAACAGCCAATAGAATGCGAGCTCAATCTGATTGGCTGATTCCATCAGCCAATCAGATTTTCCTACCTTAATTCCGATTGGCTGATAGAATCCTATCAGCCAATCGGAATTGAGGGGACGCCATCTTGGATGACGTCCCTTAAAGGAGCCGTCATTCGTCGTAGTCCGTCGGTGAAGAAGGTGGTTCCGCGTCGGCGGAAGGAAGATTCAAGACCCGGCTTGGAAGATGACTTCGCCCGGATAGAAGACCTCTTCAGCGCCTCTTTGAAGATGACATCGGCCGGATCGAAGACTTCTTCAGCGCCGCCTGGATGATGACTTCATCGGATGGAAGATTTCTTCAGCGCCGCTTGGAGGATTAACTTCTTCCGCTCCGGATGTCCTCTTCAGTTCCATCGGTGGCTCGGCTGAGTGAAGACGACTCAAGGTAGGATGATCTTCAGGGGATTAGTGTTAGGTTTTTGTAAGGGGGGTTTGGGTTAGATTAGGGGTATGTGGGTGGTGGGTTTTAATGTTGGGGGGGGGTTGTATTTTTCTTTTACAGGCAAAAGAGCTGAACTTTTTGGGGCATGCCCCCACAAATGGCCCTTTTAAGGGCTGGTAAGGTAAAAGAGCTTTGAAATTTATGTAATTTAGAATAGGGTAGGGATTTTTTTTTATTTTGGGGGGGTTTGTTATTTTATTAGGGGGCTTAGATTAGGTGTAAGTAGCTTAAAATTGTTGTAATATTTTTAACATGTTTGTAACTTAATTTTTTATTTTTTGTAACTTAGCTTTTTTTATTTTTTGTACTTTAGTTAGTTTATGTAATTGTATTTCATTGTAGTTCTTTGTAGGTAGTTTATTTAGTTAATTTAATGATAGTGTAGTATTAGGTTTAATTGTAACTTAGGTTAGGATTTATTTCACAGGTAATTTTATATTTCTTTTAGCTAGGTAGTTATTAAATAGTTAATAACTATTTAATAACTATTCTAACTAGCTAAAATAAATACAAAGTTACCTGTAAAATAAATATAAATCCTAAGATAGCTAGAATATAATTATTAATTATATTGTAGCTATCTTAGGGTTTATTTTACAGGTAAGTATTTATTTTTAAATAGGAATAATTTATTAAAGTATAGTGTAGTGTTAGGTGTAATTGTAACTTAGGTTAGGATTTATTTCACAGGTACATTTCTCTTTATTTTAGCTAGGTAAGCTATTAAATAGTTAATAACTATTTAATAGTTATTGTACATGGTTAAAATAAATTGAAAGGTACCTGTAAAATAAAAATAAATCCAAAGATAGCTAGAATATAATTATTATTTATATTGTAGCTATATTAGGGTTTATTTTAAAGGTAAGTATTTAGTTTTAAATAGGATTCATTTAGTTAATAAGAGTTAATTTATTTAGATTTATTGAATTAATATTTAAGTTAGGGGGCGTTAGGGTTAGGTTTAGGGGTTAATCATTTTATTACAGTGGCGGCGGCGTAGTGGGGGGCAGGATAGGGGTTAATAAATTTATTATAGGTGGCGACGGTGTAGGGGGGGCAGGATAGGGGTTAATACATTTAATATAGGTTGCGGCGGGTTCAGGGAGCGGCGGGTTAGGGGTTAATATGTATAGAGTAGCTTGCGGTGGGCTCCGGGAGCGGCGGTTTAGGGGGTAATAACTTTATTTATTTGCGGCGGTGTAGGGGGGGTCAGATTAGTGGTGTTTAGACTCGGGGTACATGTTAGGGTGTTAGGTGTAGACAGCTCCCATAGAAATCAATGGGATGTCTGTCAGCAGCGAACTTGTACTTTCGCTATGGTCAGACTCCCATTGATTCCTATGGGATCCGCCACCTCCAGGCTGGCGCTTTGAAAACCAGGTACGCTGGGCCGTAAAAGTGCCGAGCGTACCTGCTAGTTTTTTGATAGCTAGCAAAAGTAGTGAGAATGTGCCGCACTTGTGTGCGGAACATCTGGAGTGACGTAAGAATCGATCTGTGTCGGACTGAGTCCGGCGGATCGAAGCTGACGTCACAAAATTCTACTTTTGCCGGTCTCGAGCCTTTGATAACTAAGGCGTATCAGCCTCGCCACAAATACGCTGCGGAATACGCAGCGTATTTGAGGTTGACGGCTTGATAACTACCCCCCTCTGTCTGCTTCAAATGTTGCCACTGATATTATTATGCTTAGGGCAGTTTTTTTTTGGCCCCCCTTCTGGAAAAATTTCTGTGGACGCTCATGATTGTAATATAGGTGTTTCTCATCACAAACAGTAACATGCATGGCTAGATAAACAGCTCAAGATAAAACCTGCCTTTCTAAAGTTATTAGAGCAGACATCCTCAAACTAGGCCCTCCAGAGGTTTTGAAACTACATTTCCCATGATGCTCAGCCAGCATATCAGCTGGCTGAGCATCATGGGAAATGTAGTTTCAAAACCTCTGGAGGGCCTAGTTTGAGGATGTCTGTATTAGAGGAATCCTGCAATACTGATAAGACTTCTTAGATAATCTTGCCAGAACGGAGAGCTTCAGATCATCAGGCCTAAATCTTTAAAGGGACATAATACTCATATGCTAAATCACTTAAAAACTGATGCAGTATAACTGTAAAAAGCTGACAGGAAAATATCACCTGAGCACCTCTATGTAAAAAGGGAAAATATTTTACCTCACAATTTCCTCAGCTCAGCAGAGTAAGTTCTGTGTAAAAAGTTATAATTCAGCTGCTCCCAGCTGCAGGTTAAAAAAAAAAAAAAAATTAAGAAATGATTAGCAGCAAATCAGCATCAGCAGTGCTGAGGTCATGAACTCTTTTACTGTGATCTCATGAGATTTGACTTAACTCTCATGAGATTTAATTGTAAACTTCCTTACACTGAATAGGGAAATAACATGAGAGTGCATGAGGCTCATCCCTTCGGCTGTCCCGGGACAGACATACTGATATGCTGCTTAGAAGTCCTTTACAATGGGATGTGGCTACAGATAAACTTTTGAGGTAAAAAATCTTTCTTTTTTACATAGAGATGTTCAGGTGATATTTTCTAGTCAGCTTTTTACAGTGTTTAAACATGTGGGTATTGTGGCCCTTTAAGGAATCACCATTGTATCAATGGTAAATTAAGCTTCCTTTTCTAGCACACTAACTGATCTATTACATAATAGTTTGTATAGTGGCAGCTGTCCTGTTTTTCTTGGGACATTCACTTTTCCCCTTGTCCCTGCCTATTAATCTAGTCTCTTGTCCAATTCAGTCTGTATATAGTTTATGAATATTGTGTGCAGTGCAGTACTCCCACCACAGGGGAGGCTGTGGCATTAGTCTCATTGTTTACAGTATGGTTTTTCTACAGTTTTGTGTGGACTTCTGTTACATTAAAGTTTTAGCAGTGCAAGGTCAGTGGTCAGGTAAGGGAAAGCAATGATATGTTATATATAATAACAGGGAGGGTAGGAGGCAAAGGGTAAGGAAGCCAGGACACTTAATAGTGTTGCACAATTTGTAACCTGTGTAATTTCCCCCCCCCCCCCCCCATGTATATACTGAGGTTTTGCTTAGTAGGGGCTTAACACTTGCACACAGACTTTTCATGTACTGGGACTGAAATTTACAGATCATCCAAAAATTCAAGATTTACTGGGGTATTTCTGGGACTATTAACCTTTTGGCAGCAATCACTGAAGCAACAAAGTGAAAAACATAAATAGTTACCTCCATAAAATGCCATCTACTTGTAAAACTTTCAATAGTGTCTTAGAAAGTCCTTAACATATCTGCATATATTGTTCTCAGCAGCTCCAAGACAGCAGTTAGTAGGCCAAACATATTATTATATGATATATTAATTTCAGGCTGTGTAACATCTATATAAACTAGGACACCGGTTCCAAAACTGTGGGATGCGCCTCCCCAGGGGGGTGCGGGAACAGGAGCGGAAGTGTTTTTTTTTTTTTTATTTATTAATGTCAAATTAATTGCCAAACTCCCCACCGAACAGCACCATGGCAAGGAGACTGAGAGCCTTCTGAGGATCATTGCCGTAAGTACAGACGGATAAGTAGCGTGCTTTTGTGATAGTTTCCTTGTCTCTGTAACTGCAGCCTTTATTGTGACCCCCCACCCTGGGGAGCACTGTACTTGCTGTAACTAGGATGACCCTCAGCTGGTACACTTATGCATGTGCTGGCTGTTCACATGGTATAATAAGATTTTGCTTCACAGCTATATAGATATAATATTGATATACTCATTATACAAATATTATATTTATATTCTATAGTGTGAACAGCCAGCACATGCATCCATGTACCAGCTGAGGGACAGCCTAGTTACAGCAAGCATAGTACTAAAGACGGACTCATAGGCAGTTATAAATAATGAATATTTAGATGTTTAGACAAGATCCTGTGTGTGTGTGCTTGTGCCTATGTGTGTGCTTGTGCATGTGTGTGTGATTATGTGTGTGTGCTTGTGCATGTGTGTGTGATTATGTGTGTGCAATTGAGCATGTGTGTGTGCTTGTGCCTGTGTGTGTGATTATTCATGTGTGCGATTGTGCCTGTGTGTGTATGCTTGTGCATGTGTGTGTGTGATTATGTGTGTGTGCTTGCGCCTGCGTGTGTGTGCTTGTGCCTGCGTGTGTGTGTGTGTGCGTGCATGTGTGCTTGTGCCTGTGTGTGAGGGGCAAGCACAGTACTGAAGACAGACTCATAGGCAGTTATAAATAATGAATATTTAGATGTTTAGACAAGATCCTGTGTGTGTGTGCTTGTGCCTGTGTGTGTGATTGTGTGTGTATGCTTGTGCATGTGTGTGTGATTATGTGTGTGTGTTTGTGCCTGCGTGTGTGTGCTTGTGCATGTGTGTGTGAGATTGTGCATGTGTGTGCGCTTGTGCCTGTGTGTGTGATTATGCATGTGTGTGATTGTGCCTGTGTGTGTATGCTTGTGCATGTGTGTGTGATTATGTGTGTGTGCTTGTGCCTGCGTGTGTGTGCGTGCGTGCGTGCATGTGTGCTTGTGCCTGTGTGTGAGGGGCAAGCACAGTACTGAAGACAGACTCATAGGCAGTTATAAATAATGAATATTTAGATGTTTAGACAAGATCCTGTGTGTGTGTGTGCTTGTGCATGTGTGTGTGCTTGTGCCTGTGTGTGATTGTGCATGTGTGTGCGCTGTGCCTGTGTGTGTGATTCTGCATGTGTGTGTGTGATTGTGCCTGTGTGTGTGTATGCTTTTGCATGTGTGTGTGATTATGTGCGTGTGCTTGTGCCTGCTTGTATGTGCTTGTGCCTGTGTGTGTGCGTGCATGTGTGCTTGTGCCTGTGTGTGTATGCTTGTGTCTGGATGTGTGTGTGCTTTTGCATGTGTGTGTTTGTTCATATGTGTGTGTGCTTGTGCATGTGTGTGTGTTTGTTCATGTGTGTGCTTATGTATGTGCTTGTGCTTGTGTGAGTATGCATGTGTGTGTGCTTGTGCATGTGTATGTGCATGTGCGTGGGTGCATGTGCTTGGGGAGGGCTCAACTTTAAAGTTTTTTAGGGGCCCAATGTGCAACTTTGAAAACATCTGCTTTAAGCAATCAGTACAGCTATATGTGTGGACGGAGCTATGCAAACTGCAAACGGGCGTGGCTCTGCTGCAAAGTGTCCCTGGAACTTTTTTTAAATGTTGGCAACTATGAGTTTGCTAGTTTGCAATTAAATCTATGTCTTTATTTCCTTAGTTTTGGAAATTGGAAGGAAGTCATTATTGTAACAACCACTCTCCTGGGTGAATCTTTAAAGATCCAGAAAATCTGCTTCCAAATTCTGGATGCCTGAGATAAAAATAAATTAAATTACCCAGGGGTTGATCTTGGATTTTTTTGAAACCTCCTAAATCAGGGACCTGCTTAGCACCTCTTCTCAATGGCTTACAAAAGCATAAACTATGAAGCTTGATAACCGAGGAACCAGAAACAGAAGGATATTTGTCACTTGTTTGAATAATGTTTTGTCAGAGAGGACACTGGTTACAAGATTTGGGTTTGGAGCACAAAAAAGAGGAACACAAAATAAATCCAACAATAACTGTATTGAACAATGAAATGGTATACTATATATAGATATTTAGCTTTGAAGGTAGCTGCACTATAAGGTAAACAAACACATTTTTACTTATCCAAGTTTGCCTGTTGCTGAGGCATATAAAAAGACAAGTGCGCTTGCTCTCTACCACACCCAGGGTCTCCCAGTGCAGTCATCTACCCGTTTTCTCTACATCAACCCTACTATGTCTCAAGGTCTACTATTCAGGAAGTCAAAAGTCCATTGTCCTCATAGTTGCTTTTTCATTATACACTCTGTATTTCTTAGTGGTATATAATTTCTTTTTGAGCTTCTTGGGACAGATAAAGCACGTAACTCTCCCACTTTCTTACAAATTTACTAGATCTTTTAACGGGATCCCATAATGTGTCCCATTTCTCTTGTGTTAATTGTGAGGATATACTAAGTTATTCAATTCTCTTAATGTGATTACTCGCCTAGAGGCCCAATATTTAAATAATAATCTCCTAGCCAGTAAGATTACAGTGATTATGAAGTGCCTTATACACTACTTAGTGATTTTGAGATATTCAAAAATATAACTTCCTGATCTCCCAATGGAACTGATCATTTTGTAATTTTTCTTAGCCAATATTCTTTTATGGCAGTGCCTGACAATAAGTTTTATTTTATTGCAATTAGATTCTCTATACATCAGTGATTTCACAAATTGTGATTTATGCCTTAAAGGTTTCTGTATTACTTTAACACTTTGGGATCATACTTTGTATATTTCTGTGTATCTTTTACAATTTACATTGCACTTTGTATTTGCTCTATTGTATATAAAACCGACAGCTTCAGAAAGTGGGAGGGGCATGTGAGTTCCAAAAAGAGGAGACACCATGTTATATCTGAAGCTCTCTCACAATTCTCATGAATTACTGTAAGTATGTTACCCAAGCTAGTCTCACTGATTTATCTTGGCAGCTGTATGAAGGTTAGGTTTGCTCAAAAATTCACAAAACACTTATTTAACTGAGAGAAAAGTAATATACACTAAACCAGAGGCAAAAACAAGCTAAATTGTAGTGAAACCATTTCAGTTTAATTTGTACTGCAAACAGATTTTACATCAGTCCCAGGTACTTTCCCGTTAACTTCTCTCCCCTTCTGTGAAATTTTGTATCCCTATGGAAGGAATCTCTCATCACTCTGGGACTTCCAGCTTCCGTCCTTTTTCTTATAGAATTAAGTGAGTTCAGCCCCTGTGAAGTCTGCACTATAATTTCCAAACTAGAGAATCTTTGATCATCGGACCCATAGAAAGTAATGAAGCTCGCTTGGAAGGTGTCCATTTTTTTTTTTTTAAAGAACAAATACAAAGTGTAGTTTTTACAAAGAGAAATCAAAGAATAAATTTAAATTAAGAGCATGTGACAATCCGCCTTCTAACCTTCCACCTCCCACCAGAACAACATTTCTGTACCATCTTATTTTTTTTCAACTCATTCTTTTTCAACTCCCTCATGCTAAAGTACTTACATTTCTAAATTTCGCACACTCCTGTTCCATCACAAGTTTGTAGTTATCCTTGGAGGCTCATTTCAGAGACAGGCATGAGCAATAGAGGCAGCAGCAGAGTTAATTAACTAGGCAGCAGCAGAGTTAATTAACCAGGCTTGTCATAATCATGAACCTCAACTTAGAGTTCCTAAGGATTTGGCATTGATGGATGATGACCACCACAAACCAGAAAGGGCAGGAGCAGGAGAGGTGGAAGCAGCAGACAGCATAGTTACTGAACTAGGAAGGCCTCTGGTACACAAACTCTAAAAATACACCTCCAAGGGAGGAGGACAAATACATGCTTAGAGTCCCTTGGACACAGCGGTCAACAGTTTCCTGCAATTTTTTTATTTAGCTGATGATGACTGCCACAGAGCAGGAAGGGCAGCAGCAGATAGCAGAGTTACCAAACAAGGTAGGCCATTGGTGCACAAACCCTAAAAATGCACTTCCAAGTAAGAGGACACAGGTGTTCCTAGAGTCCCTTGGACACAGCGGCCAACAGGTTCCTACAATTTTTGGATTTAACTGATAATAACCACCACAGAGAAGGAAGAACAGGAACAAGAGAGTTACTGAACTGGGAAGACAAATATAGGCTTAGAGCAGTTAGGTAGGGATTTGGTATTGACGGATGATGACCACCACAGAGTAGGAAGGGCAAGAGAAGCAGTAGCAGCAGGCTGATCTAAGTACGTCTCTGATTATATAACAAAAAAACAAAATACACCTCAAAGTGGGAGGACAAAGATGTGCTTAGAGTCCCTTGGACAATGCGACTAGCAGTTTCCTAAGAATTAGGCATTGACTGATGATGACTACGACAAAGGATTAAGGGCAGGAGCAGGAGAAGTCGTAGCATCAGACAGCAGAGTTACTGAACTAGGTAGGCCTGCGCTGTACAAACCCCAAAAATACTCCTCCAACTTGGAGGACAGAGCAGCCAACAGTTTCCAACATTTTTAAGATTTAACTGATGATAACTACCACAGAGTAGGAAAGAGCAGAACAGGAGAGGCAGCAGCAGCATGAAGCAGAGTTACTGTAATAGGTAGACCTCTGATAATTGCACATAAACCCCAAAAATACACTTCCAAGTAGGAAGACAAATACGTGCTTAGAGTGCCTTGGACACATCGGCCAGCAGTTCCCTAAGGATTTGGTATTGACGGCTGATGACCACCACAGTATAGGAAGGGCAGGAGCAGCAGCAGACAGCAGAGTTACGGAACTAGGTAGGCCTCTGATTATTGTACATAAACCCTCAAAATACAACTCCAAGTAGGAGGACACAGATTAACTTAGAGTCCCTTGAACAAAGCGGCTAGCAGTTTCATAAGGATTAGGCATTGACTGATGATGACCACCAAAGAGGAGAAAGGGCAGAAGCAGAAGAGGTGATAGCAGCAGTCAACAGAGTTAAAGTAGCAGCAGAGTAACTAAAGTTGGCCTCTGAAGTAGCAGCAGAGTAACTGAAGTTGGCCTCTGATTTCAGTACACAAACAGCAAAAATACACCTCCTAGAAGGTGAACAAACATGTGCCTAGACATGCAGCTAGCATGTCATTAAGATTTTGGCACTGACTGATGACCACCACAGAGCAGGAAGGGCAGGAACAGTAAAAGGCAGTGTTAATGAAGTAGGCTCTGGATTATAGTACACCAACCCCATAAATACACCTACAAGGAAGGTGACAGGTGGAGTTAAAGTAGTATGGGTGAAAGGAAATAATGTTCTCACAATCCTCACCTTCCCACACAACTGATCCTCAAACACATTTGAAGATATCATTGTAGACTCAATTCATAGATCTGTTTACAAAGACCTTATGAAATTCCTTTAAGACAAGCAAAAGCAGTATCTCTCAGATACCCAACTTAAACAAGAGGGAGAGATCTTCTTTGGAAATGATGCTTTGGTGAAGAGAGGGACAGTGTGGAATGTGCATTAATACTGCATGTTCTTGTCTGTTTCTTTTTCCTAACTTGTGTGTACTCCAGGTACTGGCAAAACATGTTATCTGATTTCAAGGCCAGCCTTCAGCCTAATGTTGTCATCATGAACACCTGCCACTAGGACATAGGTATGGCCTGAAACAAATGGAAGAATCCAATACCATGCAAACAGAGATGTGCCAATACTCTTTTTTACTTACATTTGCATGCTTCTGTGGTTTTTACCAATAAGTTGGTGCTTATTCCTTGGTCTGCTTTTACCAAACATAACACTACAGTGCAGAAGGATTGCAGGCCACTTCCACCGCATTGTTAAAGGCAGTCTCCTTCTTAGGCAGGAACAGGAGAAGGCAGGGCTTTTCCAGCACCCCTAGGTGGAACTTAACTTTAGAGATGGTTGAATGTTGGAGCAGCAGAGGGCTATCAATGCTATGTCTTCCTGACAATTTATTGGGATTTGGAGCTCATTACGCAGAGATTAATTGATTATGATTGGTTAGTTAGTGGCTGCCCTAAAGCCTTTTAGGGATATCTCAGAAAACTTGAGATTATACAATGCCAGTCTTGGTCTAGTCATACACTTGTTCAGTCATCTCATGAGCAAGGTGGATGCCACGGGGTGGGGGGGGTGTCCCTCTTTTGAATTTTAAAATGTTGGGAGTTATGCATACTAGTGAAGTAGCAGCACTTATCAGGAGGTTGAAGATTGCATACGGGAGCATCTCCTTTCAAAACTTTTTATCAGTAAAAGCTTGCATCCAGAAGTAAAATGGTTTGAAAAAAAGCCATTACATTGTTATGACAATAAAATTAAGAGAAGTAGGTGATCATATGTGTACATTTTCTTCAGACAGTATTGTATTTAGTTGCCATTCAAGAAGAAAATACTATTTGGCAGACTTAGAACTCTTTAATGAAATCATAAAAGAAAAAGGCAAATGTATAGTGAGTAGCAGATAACTTATCTATGGGGATATGCATTCAAACTGCGTACTGACATACATAGGCCCTTAAGAACTTTCTAACTACTAATGAACTGGGTCAAGCAGGAAACCAAATTGCTATATGGTCATCTAGACTACTTTTTTTCCCCCTATGAGTACAGGAAGGAAATGAAAATGTGACAGCTGACTGCCTATCTTGCTTTCCTTTGCCTTCACAAGATGTTTAACTCGAGGATGATGTACATGTTGTTTTACTTCTTGCAAGAACAATTTTTAAGATGCCTGTTTAGAATGCCCAATTCAGCAAGATTTATGTGAATTTCTCTTGAAGAAATGGTCCAGCACTTAAGTTCTAAAGGACTTAATTAATCATTTCTGTTTTATTTTAGAGTGGGTGATGAACTTCTCTTACAAAATGGTTTTGCTATGAGTCACTCACTGGCTACATGTGACAAAATAATTACAGCCTACCTTAATAAGTCACAATAAACTACTAGTGGAGGTGGCAATATGGGTAGTTGTTGATGCTGATGTACTTACTGGCTGTTCTACAACTGGAGTTGATGGGGTAGGTGAAGACTTCTTGTCTAAAAACAGGGAGGAACGTGTGCTGCTGCCCTCAATGCACCACCTCTGTAGTGGAATCCCCTCCTTCACTATCTCCTCAGGCTCATAATTAATTTCCTCCTGGCTCAGAGTGAAGGCTGACTATAAAAGACATGCTGGGAGTCAGAATAATTTATCGTTATCAGCCAAACCAGATACTGAGGAAATCTCCTGAATAATTCCCTCTTCACCCTGACTGTTTTGCACAATGGGATCTGGATTTGATCTGGATTTGCACAGATTTTAATGTGTTGCTGTTTCACAATTATAAATTCAGCTCCGAAAACCTCTGAATGCACAGGTCTACTTTTCAATTATATGAGTGGTACTACTATATATATGTAATACAGATACAGATAGTATACCAGTAATGGTAAAAGGCCTGCACTGTGTGCTATAGGCAGCCACTGAGAAATTATTGTTATTGATTCTTATATATTTTACACCCAAATTAAAAGGTATGCTATGGTGCTAGACATCAAAGCAGAACCTATTGCAAACTGCCAGGAGCCTATGGTGCTCTTACTGCAATAACAAATAGTGTTTCAATTATATGAGGGGTGCTCATATCGCAAGTGGCCACCTTCCACATTCAGAGGCATCCAAAACCTCAAAATGCACGTCTATTAATAACAATATATACTGTGTACAATAGCCTGACACTGAGAAATGATTGTTATTATATATATTACACCCAAATGAAAAGGTATAATACTAGAGTACTAGATGTGAAAGCAGAGCCTATAGCAAACTGCGAAGAGCCCATGGTGCCCACACTGCAATAACAAATATTGTTTAAATTTTACATGAGGGGCAATCCTATATATGTAATTTAGATAGTATACTAGTAACAGTATAGGCTAAAGGCATACACTATATGCAGAAGACAGCCAGAGAAATTATTGTTATTTTTATTATATATTTTACACCAAAATGAAAAGGTATGGGACTATGATGCTAGATGTCAAAGCAGAGCCTATAGAAAACTGGCAGGAGCCCATGGTGCCCCCTCTGCAATAAAATAATATATATATATATATATATATATATACTATAGGGAAAAAAACTAAAAAAAACTTGTGTACAGTTGACTGTGATGCCCTGCACTGCCAGAAAAGGGAAGGAAACAGGTAGGAGCATTTCCAGTACAGCAATGTCCGCACTGCAATATTAATTAAATTAGAAACTTTAATCTTAAACAATTATAGAAAAATAAGTCTCTACTCCACAGAGTAAAAAAACAATGCACTACTGTGTGCAGTTGCACCGTGATGCACTGCACTGCAAGAAAAAAAAATATGCACACAAAAGGTTTAAAATTAAAAAAAATTAAACAATTATAGAAAAGTAAAAATATGTGCTGCAGAGAGAGGCTAAGGACAACACATGAATGCTTATGCTGTGATAAGACCCCTGCTATCCTACTATCAACAGATGCTGAAAAAGCTTGTGATAAACTTGATTAGACCTTCCAAGAAGCCATTTCAATTTCTGCAATCATATATCCAACACATTCTAGCCCTTTACACATTCCCAGCAGCTCAAATTAGAGTCAATGGCATCCTATCCAATTAATTTGAAATTAGAAATGGTACCAGACAGGGATGCCCCTTATATCCCTTATTATTTATTTTATCCTTAGAATCCCTAGCACAATATATGGAGAAGTAGCTAACTTTCTTGTCAGTATGAACAAATCTGAATTATTACCAATTAACCTGGAGCCCACTGAAATCCACGGACGTAAAGTGAATGTAAATTTTGATGCTAAAGTGCCCGGTTTTTAAAAAATTTATTAAAAACAGGGGCACTTTAATTCATCAAAATTTAGATTTCACTCCTGTTGTGAAAAAAAACTTACCTTTTAATCTTGACGGCAGCTCCAGCTTCCTCCACCCATCGCAAAGCCTCTTCCTGGGTCTAAAATGAGGAATCTGGCTTCCTCCAATCACGGTGTTGAATCAGACACTGATTCCCCCGGGGGGAAGCCATGATTGGAGAATGATCTATCCATCATTTCTGACATCAGAAATGGCTTGCGACGACCGGAGGAAGCTGGAACTGCTGTCAAGTTTAAAAGGTAAGTTTTTTTTCACAACAGGAGTGAAATGTAAATTTTGATGAATTAAAGTGCCCCTGTTTTAAAAACCACTTAGCATCAAAATTTACATTCACTTTAACTCTGTCAGTACATTTAAAATACAATTACCATACTTTAAATATCTTGAGGTTTATTTGTGTCCACATAAAACTATTGGCACTCAGCTATTATAGACCACTTTCTGAATTTATCAGACTCACCTCATCCTTGTCATCCAAACATATTTCATGAAGGGCTATATAAATACAGTCAAAATGATCCAAGTACCAAAGGTTCTTTTTCTCTTACAAACTCTCCCCTTCCCACAAACTACTATGTATTGCTTAAACTGCAAAAAAGGATGAATAGCTTCATTTGGACCGTAAGAAATACCATATACTCCCCAAAAGAGTCAGCGGGCTTGGGGGTACCCCACCTTATATTATACAAAAGGGCAATTTCCCTCCAAATAATACTTGCTTGGTGTCAACACTCTTCTATGAATCATAGAAGTTGGAGTTCACCTAGAACACGATATTATGAATTCTCCTCAATTAGGAAGCATCTGCTGGAACCGCATACAACTTGATTTTATATGTAATAACAGCATTCCCACTATCACAGAAACATTTTCAGACTGACAGTTTATTATCACACACATAAAAGGCATTTCCTCAGCTATTTCCCCCCTTACACCAATTAAATAATCCTGATTTCCGGGAAGGTCTTCATTGGACACTCGACCAAAACCCCACATTATCTAGTGTCATTCCAAAAAATCAAGATGCATGATATTAAAAAAAAAAAAACTAAAACCTAAATGGGAGATAGGAGGCCTTAGATAGGGTTTTTTTGTGTCATGGTTCAGATACCACCAGATTAATCACTTCCTGTCATAAAGAAAGATCCAGCTCTACGAGACCGCTCACAAGTATTGAAAATATGTGCATGACAACCACATTGGGCAACAAAATTATCTCTACATGTTACAAGATGTTACTATTCACCACCTCACCAAACCCACACAAATATGTTGTTGGCCTGGGAAAGAGAAATGCAGACGGAACTACCTCAACATTTGTGGAAGCAGATCTTTTAAAGTATAACTCTTTCAGCACATTATGCGAATGCATTAGAAACAAATATTAAGATAAGACATTGATGGTATCTCACCCCACAGAGAATAAAACATATTTTCCCTGGTGCCTCAGATAAATACTGGAGGTGCGGGGTAGAAAAGGGAGACATGCTCCACATTTGATGGTCATGTCGCAAAACACAAAGATTCTGGTCTATGATAATAGAGAAGATAAATTTAATTTAATTAGTAATTTAAAACCAACCTTTCAGCTATGGTTCTTGGCAAGATAAGATGTAAAATCAAAGAACCACTATGCCAAATACTCCTTAACTCTGCCAGATAGGTAATTGCGCAATAGTGGAAAAAAGAACCATCCCTCACTACTAGAATGGGTAAATTGGATAAATAAATCCTTAGTACTTGAAAGATACCATTTTTTAAAAACAGGACATATGAACACATATCACGATATCATGTTCTATTGGTACACATACACAGGTCAGTTCAGGTAAACACAATACACTCCACAACACCATTATAATGCTATCCTAGCATTACAGTATTAAATCACTATTACATATCTAATGTCATTACTCAATATATTCTTTGAATTTTTATTTTTTTTCTTGTAAAGTCTGTTAAATCTAACAGTTGAATGCTTGTTATAATTTTTACTAATATTTAGACTTGGACATTGATAGTCTATGACATCACAAACACTCAAAGAAGGCCTAAACTTACATAGAATAATTACTTATGGATGTGTCTTTTTTCTCTTTGTATAGAACTGTATTTGCGATTATATGTAATGTCACCTTTTCACTTAAAGGGACATGAAACCCAAATTTTTTCTTCCATGATTCAGATAGAGAATACAATTTTAAACAACTTTCCAATTTACTTCTATTATTTAATTTGCTTCCTTCTCATGTTATCCTTTACTGAATGGTTTATCTAGGCAATCTCAGGAGCAGCAGAGAACCTAGGTTCTATCTGTTGATTGATGGCTGCATATATATATCGATTGTGATTGGCTCACCCATGTGTTCAGTTAGTTTCAGTTGAGAAAAATAGCTGACCGAGGCACACAACTGCATTTTCTAAAAGCTGAAGTTAAAGTAATTAAAGATGGCAGAGCTTTGCTTACTCTCCCACCTCCCTATGCTGGGTTAAAAGTGGATTGGACAAACCTGTATGGCATTTAATGCCTGACCTGCTGTCCCTCACATCAATCATTAAGTAATACTTTGTCAGGATTGGACAGGGGAAATTGTACACATGAATGGTCAGACCGCCTGTACAACACTGCAAACATGCGCTTATTTGTTAAACAAAGTCAGCTCCATCCCCCTTTTCTGTGTTCTCTGCCACTTTCTTTTGGCACCAAAAGTGATGAACAAAAACTAAACAAATGCAGTTTACAAACATGGAAAATTTTGTTACTCAGCCATTTTGGTCCACAGTCCATTTATCTAGTCAGTATGCCAACAAATTACCCAATGGGCCAAAGTTTGGATGAAAACGTATGTGTCCAAAGCCAAATGGACATGTGTAGTGATTTTATTTCTTTAAATGGACAGTCTACACCTTGGTCATCTTAAAGTCTTACCTTAGATTAAGCTGCAAATAGCCTCCTGTGCCTTTTCTATATCATGCCGCAGGAATGGTGAAAAAGTTATTTTAAAATAAATATTGTTTCTGGCCACTTTGAAATGGCTGCCAAGCTCAGCCCACTGATGACATCATGATCTGGACTGCATTTGGCATCCAATCACAAAAGGCTCACTAGTTGAATTTAACAGACTGTCAATGCTATTCAGCAGAGAGCCTAGATGCAGCCCAGATTGTGATGTCATCAGTGAGTGGAGCCTGGCAGCAAATTTAAATTTAAAGTGGCTAGAAACAACATTCATTTTATAATAACTTTTTTTTCTATTCCTGCTGCATGACATAGATAAGGTGCAGGAGGATATTTGCAGCTTAATCTAAGGTAAGACTTTAAGATTACTAAGGTGTAGACTGTCCCTTTAAGGGTGATGGTGCAAGGAGACATAGACCCATATCCCATTGTGTATCACATTCACAGGGATATAGTTTTCATTCCCCAAATGAGGCTCATATAGATTGAAATGTTTAAATTCATGAAATCCACCAGCACTTATAGGTATAAAATGTTCATCTTTTATTGAAGATCAAGTTAAAATAAGCAACGTTTCATGACCATATGTCACTTAATCATGCTTAAGGAGCATGATTAAGTGACATATGGTCACGAAACGTTGCTTATTTTAACTTGATCTTCAATAAAAGATGAACATTTTATACCTATAAGTGCTAGTTGATTTCATGAATTTAAAAGTAACACAAAGGAGTTGCAGTTTTTCCGCTCCGCCGTGCACATTCAGTGGTGCTGTGTTCATTGATGGTATTGGATAGATTGAAATGTAACATTGGGGTTAGCGGTACAATCCTTTATTTAGAGGAGAATCACCTAATATTTCATGGCTGGACTGAGCTTTGGAATGGGATCAGACTGATATACAGCAGAATATCTATATTAATATAATAAACACAATTATTACAATTGCATTTAAAATGTAATCTGTTAATCTCCAAGGACAAGCAGCTCAGCAGAACATTAAAATATACTTCTCCAATTAGGAAAGTTTGTGTTTGCCAGAACTTCAAGGTCATGTAACTGGGAGACAAATTCAACAACAAGAAGAAGAAAAAAACAACTATAATCTGCAAACTAAAGGAATGAAACACCAATAAATTGAGACAAACTGCATCCTCTGACAAAAGGCTTTTCATGAACTTATCCAGATATGGGTCACAGAGAAGCCCTGAGAGCAATTCTTTACCAAAGGAGTAGTTAAAAAGTTGGTAAAAATCATCACAACTGTGGATAGACTAAAAGGCAAATCCACAAATGAAAACAAAGTGAATGTAAAGTCTAATGAATAAGTGTCCGGCTTCCTCCAATAGTTGCATGCCCCCTTTGGCAACCAGCTTGTGAGGCACGCGATGCTTGGAGGAAGCCAGATTTTTGGTCTGCTTTCCATAAAGCAAAGGTAAGTATTTTAAAAAAGAAGCTTCATTGTAAAGTTTAATGAATGAAAGTGCCTCTGTTTAAAGAGTATTTTTAGATACCGGGCACTTATTTAATAAACTTTACATTCACTTTAAAGTAAACTATATAAATCTGAAGTTATCTGGATGCATGGGAAGATAAATGTAGGTATCATTTAAACCTATAGTATACTGAATCCAGCAAATGCACAAATGCACAAGAAAACACAAACATTGCAAAATACATTTGCTTTTATAAAAAAAAATCAGGTTGTGTATGACCAAGAAATGCATTGCATAAGTGTAGCTGGAGTTAACCTTGTACCAGGGACGTCTAAGGGTGCAGAGTCAGGCCCTGCAATTTGGGGTGCCAGAAACTGTCAGGGATGAGGGTATGAGGAGGTGTGATGTACATAATGTATTTAGTTCATGAAGAGGTGTGTATGGTCTCAGGAGGGGTAATATATAATGTTTATTCTTTATATAGGACACACTGAATGTTGGGATAGAAGTGGGCCATACAGGGGCAAGGTATACAGGGGAAGGCTAATAATGGGGCTGAGCTCAGAGGCCTCAGAATTTGTCTTGCCTAGGGCCCATAAATGCTAAGGGTAGCCATGTCCAGAGTATTATTATTCATCCAGGTTTGATCACATATCTTAGAGCAGCCTGAAAAGAAAAAAACTAAATGTGATTATTTTCCCTTTTCAGAGTTTTTGCTTGATGAATGCTAGACCTGGCTTGTAATTGTTGCGAATTAAAGGGACATGAAACCCACATTTTTTATTTCATGATTCAGATAGAGCATGCAAGTTTAAACAACTTTCCAATTTACTTGTCTTGTTGAAAAGTGTGTATATGTGAGGTGGCCAATCAGGGGGCTCTGCATCTTGCCAAGTCTATTCTGGTATTAAACTGACATACATAGGGGTAGGGGGTCTTTTCATTGGATAGTTTTAATATTGAATGCTTTGCATGTCTGCTGAGAGTTAGCCTTAATGCAACTTAATCTTTATTTTTGCCAGTTGTTTAACAAATTTACCTTTACCCTAAGGATTTTGATTTTGTTGTGAGAGTCAGTGTGAGAGTGAGTGAGTGTGCAAGTGTGAATGTGAGAGTGTGTAAGAGACCGTGAGTGTGTGAGCGAGAGAGAGAGAGTGTGTGTGTGAGAGAGAGAGAGTATGTGTGTGTGTATCTGTGGGTGTGTGAGAGTGTGTGTGTGTGTGTGTGTGAGAGAGAGAGAGAGAGAGAGAGAAAGAGTGTGTGTGTGAGAGAGAGTGTGTGTGTGTGTGTGTGTGTGAGAGAGAGAGAGAGTGTAAGTGTGTGTGTGTGAGTGAGAGTGTGTGTGTGTGTGTATCTGTGAGTGTGTGTGAGAGAGAGAGTATGTGTGTGTGTATCTGTGGGTGTGTGAGAGTGTGTGTGTGTGTGTTTGAGAGAGAGAGCGTGTGTGTGTGTGAGAGAGAGAGTGTAAGTGTGTGTGTGTGAGTGAGAGAGAGTGTGTGTGTGTGTATCTGTGAGTGTGTGTGTGTGTGAGAGAAAGAGTGTGTGTGTGTGTGTGTGTGTGTGAGAGAGAGTGTTTGTGTGTGTGAGTGAGATAGATAGAGCGCGTGTGTGTGAGAAAGAGAGAGTGTGTGAGAGTGTGTGTGTGAGAGTGAGTGTGTGTATGTATTTGAGAGAGTCTGTGAATGTGTATATGTGTTCTTACCTTTACAAGTTTGACTACACTCAAGAATAAGGTGCGCACAAATTTTATTCACTTGGCAACAAAATGTACACATAAACATTTGTGTGCACAGTACTAAAACAATTAGAGGAAACATTGGGGCCTAGTTATCAAGCCGTCAACCTCAAATACGCTGGAATTCCGCAGCGTATTTGTGGCGAGGCTGATTCGCCTTAGTTATCAAAGGCTCGAGACCGGCAAAAGTAGAATTTTGTGACGTAAACTTCGATCCGCCGGACTCAGTCCGACACAGATCGATTCTTACGTCACTCCAGATGTTCCGCACACAAGTGCGGCACAATCTCACTACTTTTGCTAGTTATCAAATGACTAGCAGGTACGCTCGGCACTTTTACGGCCCAGCGTACCTGGTTTTCAAACCGCCACCCCTGGAGGCAGCGGATCCCATAGGAATCAATGGGAGTCTGACCATAGCGAAAGTACAAGTTCGCTGCTGACAGACATCCCATTGATTTCCATGGGAGCTGTCTACACCTAACATCCTAACATGTACCTCGAGTCTAAACACCACTAATCTGTCCCCCCTACACCGCCGCAACTAAATAAAGTTATTACCCCCTAAACCGCCGCTCCCGAAGCCCACCGCAAGCTACTCTATACATATTAACCCCTAAACCACCGCTCCCGGAGCCCACCGCAACTATAATAAATGTATTAACCCCTAAACCGCCGCTCCCTGAACCCGCCGCAACCTATATTAAACTTATTAACCCCTAATCTGCCCCCCCCCCTACACCGTCGCCACCTATAATAAATGTATTAACCCCTATCCTGCCCCCCACTACGCCGCCGCCACTGTAATAAAATTATTAACCCCTAAACCTAAGTCTAACACTAACCCTAACGCCCCCCTAACTTAAATATTAATTAAATAAATCTAAATAATATTTCTATTATTAACTAAATTAATCCTATTTAAAACTAAATACTTACCTTTAAAATAAACCCTAATATAGCTAGAATATAAATAATAATTATATTGTAGCTATCTTAGGATTTATTTTTATTTTACAGGTAACTTTCAATTTATTTTAACTAGGTACAATAGCTATTAAATAGTTATTAACTATTTAATAGCTACCTGGTTAAAATAAAGAGAAATGTACCTGTAAAATAAATCCTAACCTAAGTTACAATTACACCTAACACTACACTATACTTTAATAAATTATTCCTATTTAAAACTAAATACTTACCTGTAAAATAAACCCTAATATAGCTACAATATAAATAATAATTATATTGTAGCTATCTTAGGATTTATATTTATTTTACAGGTAACTTTTTATTTATTTTAGCTAGTTAGAATAGTTATTAAATAGTTATTAACTATTTAATAACTACCTAGCTAAAAGAAATACAAAATTACCTGTAAAATAAATCCTAACCTAAGTTACAATTAAACCTAATACTACACTATCATTAAATTAATTAAATAAACTACCTACAAATAACTACAATTAAATACAATTACATAAACTAACTAAAGTACAAAAAATAAAAAAAGCTAAGTTACAAAAAATAAAAAAATAAGTTACAAACATTTTAAAAATATTACAACAATTTTAAGCTACTTACACCTAATCTAAGCCCCCTAATAAAATAACAACCCCCCCCCCCCATCAGCCAATCAGATTTTTCCTACCTGAATTCCGATTGGCTGATAGAATCCTATCAGCCAATCGGAATTGAGGGGACGCCATCTTGGATGACGTCCCTTAAAGGAGCCTTCATTCGTCGTAGTCCGTCGGTGAAGAAGGATGTTCCGCGTCGGCGGGAGGAAGATTCAAGACCCGGCTTGGAAGATGACATCGCCCGGATAGAAGACCTCTTCAGCGCCTCTTGGAAGATGACATCGCCCGGATTGAAGACTTCTTCAGCGCCGCCTGGATGATGACTTCATCGGGTGGAAGATTTCTTCAGCTTTGGTTCCATCGCTGCTCGGCTGAGTGAAGACGACTAAAGGTAGGATGATCTTCAGGGGATTAGTGTTAGGTTTTTGTAAGGGGGGTTTGGGTTAGATTAGGGGTATGTGGGTGGTGGGTTTTAATGTTGGGGGGGGGTTGTATTTTTCTTTTACAGGCAAAAGAGCTGAACTTTTTGGGGCATGCCCCCACAAATGGCCCTTTTAAGGGCTGGTAAGGTAAAAGAGCTTTGAACTTTATTTAATTTAGAATAGGGTAGGGCATTTTTTTATTTTGGGGGGTTTGTTATTTTATTAGGGGGCTTAGATTAGGTGTAAGTAGCTTAAAATTGTTGTAATATTTTTAAAATGTTTGTAACTTATTTTTTTATTTTTTGTAACTTAGCTTTTTTTATTTTTTGTACTTTAGTTAGTTTATGTAATTGTATTTAATTGTAGTTATTTGTAGGTAGTTTATTTCATTAATTTAATGATAGTGTAGTATTAGGTTTAATTGTAACTTAGGTTAGGATTTATTTTACAGGTAAATTTCTCTTTATTTTAACCAGGTAGCTATTAAATAGTTAATAACTATTTAATAGCTATTGTACCTAGTTAAAATAAATTGAAAGTTACCTGTAAAATAAAAATAAATCCTAAGATAGCTACAATATAATTATTATTTATATTCTAGCTATATTAGGGTTTATTTTAAAGGTAAGTATTTAGTTTTAAATAGGATTAATTTAGTTAATAATAGAAATATTATTTAGATTTATTTAATTAATATTTAAGTTAGGGGGGCGTTAGGGTTAGACTTAGGTTTAGGGGTTAATAATTTTATTACAGTGGCGGCGGTGTAGTGGGGGGCAGGATAGGGGTTAATAAATTTATTATAGGTGACGACGGTGTAGGGGGGGCAGGATAGGGTTTAATAGGTTTAATATAGGTTGCGGCGGGTTCAGGGAGCGGCGGTTTAGGGGTTAAACTATTTATTTAGTTGCGGCGAGGTGCGGGATCAGCAGGATAGGGGTTAATAATTTTATTATAGAGGGCGACGGTATAGGAGGGGCAGGATAGGGGTTACTAGGTATACTGTAGGTGGCAGCGGTGTCCGGGAGCGGCGGTTTAGGGGTTAATACATTTATCAGAGTTGCGGCAGGGTCTAGGAGCGGCGGTTTAGGGGTTAATACATTTATAAGAGTTGCGGCAGGGTCTAGGAGCGGCGGTTTAGGGGTTAGTAACTTTATTTAGTTGCGGGGGGCTCCGGGGGCGCCGGTATAGGGGGTAGAACAGTGTAGTTTAGTGTGGGTGCTTAGTGACAGGCTAGCAAGAAAGCTGTCAAACAGCCGAAGAGCAGCGAGATCGGATGAGTGATAACTCTCACAGTCCGCTGCTCATCGCCCCGCGGCTTTTTGACAGCTTTACTTGATAACTTAGGCGAACGTATTCAAGGTCCGCGGCGGCGAAGGTAGGCGAGCTTAGGCGGGCGTATTGGGCCGGCGAAGGCAGAAAAGTAGACGGCTTGATAACTACCCCCCATTGAGTACAACTATGCTGAAAGCAAAAAAATCAACTCCAGACTATGGCGGTTTAAGACCCCTGCTATGTGACATGAAACCAGAGATTAGAAAACCGGTATCAATTCATCAAGCTCATCCATCGTATTAACAGTTTTTTAACAGCTAAGTTGTTACTAAGTGTGGTTTAGAAAACTCTTGCACAATGACTATCAGCTTTAGAAAGCTAGAAGATAAATATAATACAGTTTCCATAAAATTAAAAAATGTTTAGTAAAATTTAAATATATTTGTTACCCTTTTAGATTGTATTGTGTTATCTTTATTAGAGGTTGTGCGCTGCTGTTCTGAATGCTATGTTTATGGGTTACATTAGGGGACACCGAAGGTGAGTTTATAAAACCAAGCGGGCAGTGACATGAAAACGTTTGGGAACCACTGCTCTGGTTAAATCATAAAAATGTTGTGCCTGTTTTAACATCCCTGGAAAGGCTGCTGTCTGCTGTTCTAAGCATTTGCTAATACAAGGCAGATAAACCAGGGGACATAGCTGCTATGATACTGTAAAATAATGATTTATTGAAATCCATGGTCTATAATTTGGCATTAGGATAACTGGATTAACTTTAACTGAATATTTATTTAACACCATCAATGAAAATAGTTTAGTCCTTTCAAATCTACTCAACAGCTCTAGCTCTAGTGTACCAGAGAGCATCAGCACCCTCTAGTGGCTATTAAATAGTATAATATAATGCATTTCTACAAAAGTATTCGCTTTTAGGTAAGGTAATACATTTTTTTTTCGGACTAATGCCCTTAGATAAAGTATAAAATATAAATGTGAATTTACAAGGGGTTCATTAATTTTGTGGCTTTGTTTGTGATGTTCTGATTAAATATTTTACTGCCATTAGATGTAGATAAAATAAATGTTCTAAGAAATTTAACTGAAAATCAAAAGTGCTAAAAGATTCAGGGTCAGATTACAAGTGGAGTGGTAATATTTATTCATAAATATATATTTCTACATATATCTGATGGTATTTTGCACACATATATATATATATATGTATATATATATATATATATATATATATATATATATATATATATATATATATACGTTGATTGGAGAAGTTGTGTTAGTCCAGAGATTTAGATATCAAAATAACAAGAGTATTGCATTGAACAATGATACTTTTTTATTGGATTAACTATACGTTTATATGATGACAAGCTTTCAGAAGAATCTCTCCCTTTTTCAAGTCTGAAGCAATACTGACCAATTTAATGGAATTTACAGATTTTGGGGCCTATTTATCAAGCCGTCAACCGCAAATACGCTGGAATTCCGCAGCGTAATTGTGGAGAGCTTGATTCGCCTTATTTATCAAAGGCTACAGACTGGCAAAAGTAGAATTTTGTGACGTAACATACGATCCGCTGGTCTCAGTCCGACACAGATCGATGCTTACATCACTACAGATGTTCCGAATGCAAATTCGGCACTATCTGACTACTTTTGCAAGTTATCAAATAACTACCAGCTACGCTCGCCACTATTCTGGCCCAGCGTACCTGATTTTCAATCTGCCGCCCTGGAGGCGGCAGATGCCATAGGAATCAATGGGAGTCTGAAAGCAGCAAAGCTCATGTTCGCTGCTGCCCGATATCCCATTGATTCCTATGGAAGAATAAAAGTTATGTTTACACCTAACACCCTAACAAGAACCCCAAGTCTAAACACCCCTAATCTGCCGCCCCCTACACCGCCACCACCTAAATAAGAGTATTAAAATATATTGGCTAGATTACGAGTTTTGCGGTAAGAGGGGTGCGTTGCTAACTTGCACTTTATTCTCACCGCTCACTTACATACAGCGCTGGTATTACAGGTTTTTACAAACCCGGCGTTAAAAGACAAGAAGTGAGCGTAGAGCAAAATTGTGCTCCATACCGCACTCCAGTACCAGCGCTGCTTATGTCAGCGGTGAGCTGGTTGTACGTGCTTGTGCACGATTTCCCCATAGACATCAGTGAGGAGAGCCGGCTGAGAAAAAGTCTAACACCTGCAAAAAAGCAGCGTTTAGCTCAGTAACGCAGCCTCATTGATTCCTATGGGGAAACACATTTTGTGTTTACACCTAACACCCTAACATGAACCCTGAGTCTAAACACCCCTCATCTTACACTTATTAACCCCTAATCTGCCACTCTGGACATCGCCGACACCTACATTATACTTATTAACCCCTAATCTGCTGCCCCCAACATCGTCGACACCTACATTATATTTATTAACCCTTAATCTCCCTCCCCCAATGTCACCGCAACCTACCTACATTTATTAACCCCTATTCTGCCTCCCCCAACGTCGCTGCCACTATTCTAAATTTATTAACCCCTAAACCTAAGTCTAACCCTAACCCTAACACCCCCTAACTTAAATATAATTTAAATAAATCTAAATAAAATTACTATCATTACCTAAATAATTCCTATTTAAAACTAAATACAGGTGGCCCTCGTTTTACAACGGTTCAATTTACACCGTTTCAGAATAACAACCTTTTTTTCCAGTCATGTGACTGCTATTGAAAAGCATTGAGAAGCAGTGCATTTATTAAAATAGCCAGTAGGTGGAGCTGTCCGCTTGTGTTGCAGCAAAGCCAAGCAAGCTGAAATTAATCAGTTTAACCAGACCTGAGCTATCGAGCAGATTTCAAAGGAACAAGATCTTCCTGTCTATAAATCAGTCCAGATTGGAATGCATAGAAAGAACTGTTTGCAGAAAAAATGCAAGTGTAGTCTGTATTGTGTTATTATTTTATTAGGTTTATAATACTGTTTAGCAAATGTTTTTGTTCATTTAACTTAGTTTAATTATATATTCTGTGTTGTGTGATTATTTTATTAGGTTTATAATGCTGTATAGCATTTAAAGTCTTCATTTCAAAGCTTTAAAAATAATGTATTAGGTGTTACTTATGACAATTTTGAGAGGGGCCTGGAACCTATCTCCCTCACTTCCCATTGGCTTACATTATAAACTGGGTTTCAATTTACAACGGTTTCGATTTACAACCATTCCTTCTGGAACCTAACCCCGGCGTAAACTGAGGGCTACCTGTACCTGTAAAATAAACCCTAAGATAGCTACAATATAACTATTAGTTACATTGTAGCTAGCTTAGGGTTTATTTTTATTTTACAGGCAAGTTTGTATTTATTTTAACTAGGTAGAATAGTTACTAAATAGTTTTTAAATATTTAATAACTACCTAGCTAAAATAAATACAAATTTACCTGTAAAATAAAGCCTAACCTAAGTTACACTAACACTACACTACAATTAAATAAATTAAATACAATTACCTAAATTACAAAAACAAACACTAAATTACAGAAAATAAAAAACAAATTACAAGATATTTTAAACAAATCAGCTAATAGAATGCGAGCTCAATCCTATTGGCTGATTGGATCAGCCAATAGGATTGAAGTTCAATCCTATTGGCTGATTGCATCAGCCAATAGGATTTTTTCAACCTTAATTCCGATTGGCTGATAGAATTCTATCAGCCAATCGGAATCTAAGGGACGCCATCTTGAATGACGTAATTTAAAGGAACCTTCATTCATTACATTAACACCTAACACTACACTACAATTAAATAAATTACCTAAATTAAATACAATTAAATAAATTAAATACAATTACCTAAATTACAAAAAAACAACAACACTAAATTACAGAAAATAAAAAAAAAGATATTTAAACTAATTACACCTTATCTAATAGCCCTATCAAAATAAAAAGCCCCCCCAAAATAAAAAAAAACCTAGCCTAAACTAAACTACCAATAGCCCTTAAAAGGACCTTTTTGCGGGCACTGCCCCTTTTCTTTGGGCATTGCCCCAAAGAAATCAGCTCTTTTACCTGAAAAAAAAATACAAACAACCCCCCCAACAGTAAAACCCACCACCCACACAACCAACCCCCCAAATAAAACCCTAACTAAAAAACCTAAGCTCCCCATTGCCCTGAAAAGGGCATTTGGATGGGCATTGCCCTTAAAATGGCATTTAGCTCTATTGCAGCCCAAAGCCCTAACCTAAAAATAAAACCCACCCAATAAACCCTTAAAAAAGCCTAACACTAACCCCTGAAGATCCACTTACAGTTTTGAAGATCCGACATCCATCCTTAATGAAGCCCAGAGAAGTCCTCATCGAAGCGGCAAGAAGTCCTCAACGAAGCCGGGAGAAAACTTCATCCAAGCCAGGAGAAGTGGTCCTCCAGACGGGCAGAAGTCTTCACCCAGACGGCATCTTCTATCTTCATCCATCCGGCGCAGAGCAGGTCCATCTTCAAGACATCCGACACGGAGCATCCTCTTCTTTCCGACGACTAACGACGAATGAAGATTCCTTTAAATGACGTCATCCAAGATGGCATCCCTTAGATTCTGACTAGCTGATAGAATTCTATCAGCCAATCGGAGTTAAGGTTGAAAAAATCCTATTGGCTGATGCAATCAGCCAATAGGATTGAACTTCAATCCTATTGGCTGATCAATCCTATTGGCTTGCATTCTATTGGCTGATTGGTTTAAAATATCTTGTAATTTGTTTTTGTTTTTCTGTAATTTAGTGTTTGTTTGTTTGTTTTTGCAATTTAGGTAATTGTATTTAATTTATTTAATTTATTTAATTGTAGTGTAGTGTTAGGTGTTAGTGTAACTTAGGTTAGGTTTTATTTTACAGGTAAATTTGTATTTATTTTAGCTAGGTAGTTATTAAATAGTTAATAACTATTTAGTAACTATTCTACCTAGTTAAAATAAATACAAACTTGCCTGTAAAATAAAAATAAACCCTAAGCTAGCTACAATGTAACTATTAGTTATATTGTAGCTAGCTTAGGGTTTATTTTACAGGTAAGTATTTATTTTTAAATAGGAATTATTTAGTTATTAATAGTAAGTTTTGTTTAGATTTATTTAAATTATATTTAAGTTAGGGGGTGTTAGGGTTAGGGTTAGACTTAGGTTTAGGGGTTAATAAATATAGTATAGTGGTGGTGACGTTGGGGGCAGCAGATTGGGGGTTAATAAATGTAGATTAGGGGTTAATAATATTTAACTAGTGTTTGCGAGGCGGGAGTGCGGCGATTTAGGGGTTAATATGTTTATTATAGTGGCGGCGATGTCCGGAGCGGCAGATTAGGGGTTAATACGTTTATTTTAGTGTTTGAGATGCGGGAGGGCCTCAGTTTAGGGGTTAATAGGTAGTTTATGGGTGTTAGTGTACTTTTAGCACTTTAGTTATGAGTTTTATTCTACAGATTTGTAGCGCAAAACCCATAACTTTAGAATGAGGTGCGAATCTTGACGGGATAGGGTGTACTGCTCACTTTTTGGCCTCCCAGGACAAGCTCGTAATACCGGTGCTATGGAAGTCCCATAGAAAAAAGACTATACCCAATTTGCGTAAATTGATTTGCGGTAAGGCCAAAAAAGTGTGCGGTGCCCCTAAATCTGCAAGACTCTTAATACCAGCGGTAGTAAAAAAGCAGTGTTATAAGGCTTAACGCTGCTTTTTACTAATAACGCAAGACTCGTAATCTAGCCGTATGACTTTAATTAGAATTTTATTTATATTACTTTGGTCTTATTATTTTTTTTAAGCCCCATCCCTGCTCTTGCCCACCACATATCACACTTTTCCCCCAGGCGGGGGGTCCCACTTTTGAATTTTGAAATGTTGGTAGGTATGTATACATGCAACCTAAAAGTAGCTTTACAACATGTTTAATACTTTTGTATACACCATCAGAAAGATAGCAGAGTGCTGTAATCGTAAAAAGTTAAAGGGACATTATACACTCATTTTTTCTTTGCATAAATGTTTTGTAGATGATCTATTTATATAGCCCATAAAGTTTTGTTTTTTGAAAAATGTATAGTTTTGCTTATTTTTAAATAACATTGCTCTGATTTTCAGACTCCTAACCAAGCCCCAAAGTTTTATGAAAATACTGTCAGCTACCTTCTCCAGCTTGCTTCTGTTTGTGTAAAGGGTCTTTTCATATGCAAAAGAAGGGGGAGGGGGGAGTGTCTTATTTCCCACTCGCAGTGGGCTTTCCAGCTACCTTTTCAACAAAGCTAAATTGAGAGCTTCTAAATAAGTTTTTAAACAGCTTAATACTGGATTTTTATATCAGTATCTGTGCATCTTATTCTTTATAGTAGTGTCTATTACATGCAGTTATATGAAAATGAGTGTATACTGTCCCTTTAATAGTTGTTTTAAATAAATATAGACTATCACTAGCACTTTTGAAGGCAAAAAAACAAACAAACCAAAGACACAGGCAGAGAAGACTTTGACTTAAAGGGACAGGAAAGTCAAAATTAAACTTGGGTGATTCAGATAGAACATGTATTTTTAAGACACTTTTAAATGTACTTCTATTGTCAAATGTACTTTGTTCTTTTGGTGTCCACTGATCAAAAAGAACAAGCACATATCCTACACTAGTGGAAGCTAGCTGCTGATTGGAGCCTGCATACATTTGTCTCTTGTGATTGGATAACTAGGTGTGTTCATCTAGCTGCTACTAGTGCAATGTTGTTCCTTCAGCAAAGGATAACAAGAGAATGAAGCAAATTTGATAACAGAAGTAAATTGGAAACTTTAAAATTGTTCTATCCAAATCATGAAATTGTTTGGATGTTTTCCTGTCCCTTTTATGTCGTGCAAAAATGGTAATTTTTAATAAATCTATTTTCAAGAAAATATTAATGAAGAAGTCTGGATTTCAGAATAAGTCTGGATTTTTGAATCCTTGATTTGGGGATTTGTACCTGTAATATCATTGGTGGATTCATATTTTTTTACTGTGGCATCTGCTATGTAATACACACACACACACACATATATATAAAAGAGAGCTTTTTTATTATTGTGTATAATTGCTCTCTTTACTAGACAAGTATATGTAAGCTTTAGTAATATTTATAGGTGATAAGAAGGCATTTTGTGATATTCTAGTTCTGACAGTATTGCTGAGAAAGATATAGATTTTTACCCTCTGAGACAATTTTGCATTGCTTTCTTTTTGAACTGGCTCATATCCCAGTGATATATGATACATAACGTGAAAACAAGCACAAGAGGGCACTGACACAGTGTAAAACAGGAAGCAGCAGGGTCTATGTTTGTGGACATAAAGCTACCACTAGCTACTGTAGCATACACCAGCTCTTCCCCTAGATGAATACTGCTTAAAGTCAATCATCTTTAACTATCAGGTTATGTGGTTAAAATAAAACTTTACTTTTCAATGTGTTTACATTTAAACAGTATATGCTATAATTGTATATCACTGATGCTATCAGATAATGTATTTATTAGTCCCTGAGCTGTTTTTTCAGGTCAGACGTACCATTAAAGGGACATAAAACTTTTTTTTTAATGATTCAGATAGGGTAATGCTCGTGGGATACTTCTCTATCAGACCGGACTCAGCCAGTAGTCTTGCTATCCCGGCATAGAGCCGGAATGATAGGGAATATCCCAGAGCAGAGAAAGTTAGTAAGATGAGGAAGGTGGCACTCACCACAGGCAGGACAGTCCCCAGTGGCAACAGCAGAGCAGTCCAAGGACAAACCACGAGAATGGTCAGGCAGGCAGGGTTTGGCAACAGTAAAGCAGTCCAAGGGCACACCACTAGAATGGTCAGGCAGGCAGGATTTGGCAACAGTAAAGCAGTCCAAGGGCACACCACTAGAATGGTCAGGCAGGGAGGGTTCGGCAGCAAAGAGGCAGTCCAGAACAACAGGGTTTAATAAGCAGAGTAGTCAGACAGGCAGGGTTCAGCAGCAGTATATCAATCGAGTAATTAAGGGGTATAGCAGGCAGAGTAGTCAGACAGGCAGGGTTCAGCAGCAGTATATCAATCCAGTAGTTAAGGGGTATAGCAGGCAGAGTAGTCAGACAGGCAGGGATCATACACAAAATAGGCAAATTGATACAACGATCTGTCACACCTAGAAGCACACAAAGTAACACCTATACTTGGGCAGTGACAGATCGTTGTAGTGGAACTTACATAGGCGCAAGATTCGCCACAGAGGTCCGACCGGCATCAGGAGCATGTGGCGATGACAACAGCACAGCATGCATCCGGATCCGACACAACCCCTGGCAACGAGCAGGGAAGAAGATGCAAGGAGAGGCCGTGCCCCTAGCAATGGCTAGAGTGGTGCGGCATGACAGATAGGACAGACAGGGCCGCCCCCAGAAATTTTGGGGCCCCTTACTTAACCATTGATCAGGGCCCCCCCCCCCCCCCTTTGACATGTGCAATATTTGACCAAGAGACTAAAATGTATATGCGCTTTATTCTTAAGTGTTCAAACTTGGAACTGTTGTAAAGGTAGTAACACAGAAACACACAGAAACACCTATACACTGAAACACACACTCACACATAAGGATTCACATATAGACAGACATGCAAAGAAACAAACAAACAAACTCAGACACAGACAGCCAAACAGACACTCGGCACTAGTTTACATTGACCTTACAAGTAATGAGGTAGACTACAGTTTTGTCAAAAAAGGAGATTTATAAAACAAAATATGGAATTCTGATTATCTTTTTGTCAAGGAAGATGACAACTAAATGATGACAACAGCATGCAGTGGCTGAAAGGAAGGGCCCTGAACTGGCTAAACAATAATTTAAAGGTTAAATGGTGGATTGGTGACTTCCGGAAATGTTTCATTAGTCTCAAAGTCTGTAGAAAGATGTGAATAATCAGTAGTAAGGTCAAAATGTCCTAAAAATGAACAGACAATGGACACACACACACACACACACAAATTAAAACACAAACTTGCACATACACCCAAAGAAACACCCACAGAGACATCCTGAGAAAACACATAAAGACATACACACTCACAGACACCCACAAAAAAACACACAAAGACATACACACACACACAGAGACACCCACAGAAAACACACAAAGACATACAGTACATACACACACTCTCACAGAGACATCCACAGAAAGTGGTGGATTGGTGACTTCCAGAAAGGTCTCATTAGTCTCAAAGTCTGTAGAAAGATGTGAATAATCTGTAGTAAGGTCAAAATGTCCTAAAAAGGAACACACAATGGACACGGACACACACACAAACTCAAACACAAACTTGCACATACACCCACAGAAACAGCCTCAGAAATCACACAAAAACATACACACTCATAGAGACACCAACAAAAGCACAAAGCACAAAGACATAAACACAGACACCCACAGAAACACTCACAGGAGGTAAAATTTCTGCACATTGCCATCCCCTAAATCAACAGTGTGTGACATGCATGATAAAAAAAAAATTGCAGAAATTAATAGATCACTTTTTAAAGAATCACATTTGTAAATGTGCAAACAAAAATACGTCTGTGAATTCAAAATTGTACATTATTGATCTGTCAGAATAGGTAGATGAAGAAAAGTACTTTTGAAAGGTTGACATATGTTTGGGGTTTCCCCCCTTATTTTCCCCAACCAAGAGCATCACTTTTAATATGGTGTCCAAATTTTGCCATCTGTCAGCTGTACTTATGGATTTTGAAAATGCTGTACTCTATATGGTCTTGGTGAAACCATAAGCTGTGGCATTAGGTCTCATACCATTAACTCTGGTTAGCAATTATTGGGGCCAACTGGGTGACCCTGTAATCCACTTTTTATAACAACCTTGGTGTTGTTTTTTAACTTTTTGTTTTTAATAAATATTTGCAACTTTTATTTTTGGAGTGGATCTCATTTCCTACCTTCTGCCTACAATCCCTGCAAAGGGATATCACGCTCTTTGTGCACATCTACTGAGAAGCATTAAGTCTGCCTTTGTTCCTACTGCACTAATACCTAAAAGACCGTTTGTTTGGGTGAGCTGCCACACCTGCCTGAATCTGCAGCCTGCCTCTACCAGCACATTGGTGTGCTTTTGGAGTATGTGAGTACCCACTTTATACTATCAAGCACACACCTATGTTTCATCTTTAATGGTCTGCACATATAGTGCTCTCTGTTTGTTTTATCACACCTGTTGCAGCACCAACGCATTGGAAGTATCCCTGAACGGGTGAGCTGTTACACCCACCTAAATCTACAGCCTGCCTCTACCAGCACATAAGTGTGCTCCTGGAGTATGTGAGTACTCATTTGGCTATTCTGTTAAATTTTATATGTCTTCATCCAGACAATACTACACATGAGGCGCCCCTCTGTTGTTTTCTATTTTTCCTAGTTCTTACCTGGATCATCCGGTGAAGAGGAGGCAGCCACCGCCAGCTATCAGCTTAATTCAAAAAGACATTTTCTTTTCTATTGATTCCAAAAGGGATTTACATAAAGATAACCATATATTGATATATTTTTTATCTAACAAGATAATATTAGCTTGTTTAAATTGTAGATTGTTTTTGTGGGTTACTAATCACCACCATTTAATTGTATACTATTTTGCGCCCCTCCACTGTGATTTTATCACACACTAAATCTGGTTAAATGCAGGATTTAGGCTTGTTTGTATGTTTTTAAAAATTAAGTCAGCTATAGTGTAAACTGAACAGTGTTAAGTTAACCTGTCTCATTTCAAACACTGAATAATCTTAGCCTGAGAGTATTTTATGCAGATGTAAAAATCTTAGATAAATTACTCCTGGCATCTGGAAAGTCCTTGCATAAAGGGGCTGTAAACTGGAATGTAATTAAAAAATATATATACAAATAAAAAAAATAATATCTGCCAAATGGGCACCTACCATTTGTGTATTGAGGAGGAAACATTTCTGCATGATTTTAAATAAAGAATTTATTCAGCATTGTCAAATAATCATAAATACTGCTGCATATTGCTAAAAAAATGTGTTTTTATGGACCCTGGCCCCACCACACAACTATCACACTGAAGTTACAATCTGAAATTGCACAAATAAATAAAAAAACATTTACTAAGTAAGTCCTACCTACTCTGCAAATGAAAGTGATCTGCCGTCTGACTATGGCACACACTGTACAAACTGAAATGCCAAGTCTGCCTCATACTGTGCATAGTGGTTTAGTGTACAATCAGAAATCCTCTCAAATGCTAATGCTTTACTCCTTGTAATGACATTTCCCACGCTCAATAGCACTCTGCTGTAGCACCCTCTGGTGGCTGCCAAAATGTAAACATTTTTTATTTATTTTTTTAAAATAATAGTTGTGCTTGCCTCATGGGCCCCTGACAGGAGTCACCCTATTCACCCCCTGATGGCGGCCCTGAGGACAGACATTTTTAAATAACTTTCCAATTTACTTCTATTGTCATATATATATGCAGCAACCAATCAGCAGCTAGCTTCAAGCTCCAGAGCCTACTTAGATATGCTTTTCAACAAAGAATACCAAGAGAACAGAGCAAAATAGATAATAGAATTCTGTCATGAAAGAAAAAACTTGAGTTTCATGTCCCTTTAAAGGGACATTAAAGTCAAAACTAAACGTTCATGATTATAATTGAGCATGACATTTAAAAAAAGGTTCCAATTTACTTATATACCAAATTGTGAACATTATTTTTATACGCACACTTTCTGAGGTTTCACTACTACTGAGAATGTGTAAGAGTTCACAGTATATACATATATAAGTTTGTGGTTGGCTGATGATTGGCACATGGTACAGCAGGACAACATTGAAATCAAAAGAACATTTTATATGTTTCTGGAAAAAAACCCTCTAATTAAACATTTTTATTGTTTTAGTTTTTATTGCATTGTCTATAGTGCATCTGCTGATTATGTAATTTTGTATTTAATAGTCCTTTAAGGGTTGTCTATATTTACACATGTTGGTCTTTATTTTCTCTGTAGAGTTTAGGAGTTTGATTATGCCTAATGCACATATGCATTTACAAGAACAAGGTAGCCAAGTCTATGAAAATAGTACCTAAAAAAAATACAAGCACATCCCAATATCAGTTCTCCAATCTCCCACTCTTACGTCAGTTCCCATCCAATACATATATTAACTCTATTTAGACTACATAAAACCCTAACAATGTTACCTCAAGCACAAGTACATATATATGACTGGGATAGTGTCTGACATAACCATGTAGAATTGAGGCAACAGTACCATGGGTGAGTCAGTGTGCACCATGGCTTGGGCTGGAGAGGATTGGGTGGAGCTGGATGTGCCATGGGTTGAGCTGGGGAGAATTAGGTGGAGCTAGATTTACCATGAGTTTGGCTGGAGATCATTCAGTAGAGCTAGGAGTCCCACAAGTTGGGTTGGAGATGATTAGGTGGAGTTGGGTGTGCCATGTTTTGGGCTGGAGGGGATCTCTGTGAAGCAGGATGTGCTATGGGTTGGGGATGGAAAGTATTGGGTGGAGCTGGGTGTGTTATTGGTTGGGCCAAAGAGGATTGGGTGGAGCTGGGTGTACCATCTGTTGGGGATATAGAAGAGTAGGTGGAGCTGGGTGTGCTACAGGTTGAGTTGGAGAGGATTGGATGGGGCTGGGTGTGCCATGGATGGGATGGAGAGAATTGGGTGGACCTGGATGTGCCACGGGTTGGGCTAGAAAGGATTGTGGTGGAGCTGGATGTGACACGATTTGGGCTGGAGAAGATTATGGTGGAACTAGATATGCCATGGTTTGGCTGGAGAAGATTATGGTTGAACTGGATATGCCATGGGTCGGGACTGGAGAGCATTGTGTGCATCTGGCTATGCCCTGCATTGGGCTGGAGAGGACTTAGTGGAGCTAAGTGTGCTATGGGTTGTGCTTCAGAGGATTTGGGGTGGAGCTGGATGTGCCATGGGGTGGGCTGGAGAGTATCAGGGATGGAGCTCAATGTTCCATGAATTGGGGCTGGACAGTATTGGGTGGAGCTGGAAGTACCACAGGTTTGGCTGGAGAGGATTAGGTGGATGTGCCACAGTTGGGCTGGGGAGGATTGTGGTGGAGCTGAATGTGCCATGGATAGGGCTGGAGAAGATTGGGTGGAGCTGGGTGTGGCAGGAGTTAGGCTGGAGAAGATTAGGCTGAGCTGGATCTGCCATTGGGTGAGCTGAAGTAGATTGTGGTGGACCTGAATTTGCCACGGGTTGAACTTGAGAGCATTGGGTGGAGCTGGATGTGCCACGGGTTGGGCTGGAGAGGATTGAGTGGAGCTGGGTGTGCCATGGTTTGGGCTGAAGAAGATTTGGTGGATCTTGCTGCTCCATGGGTTTGGGCTAGAGAGTATTGTGGTGGAATATAATGTGCCATGGGTTGTGGCTGGAGAGGATTAGGTAGAGCTGTGTATCCCACAGATTGAGCTGGATAGGATTGGATAGAGCTGGTTGTGCCATGGGTTGGGCTATAGAGGATTGTGTGGACCTGGATGTGCTATGGTTTGAGCTGTAGATGATTGGGTGGAGCTGAGTATCCTATGGTTTAGTTTGGAAGCGATTGTGGGGAAGCTGGATGCTCAAAAGGTTGGGCTGGAGAGGATTGTGGTGGAGCTGGATATGACACACACACCGAGTTCCAGTGCTGGAGAGAATTGTGGTAAAAATTGAGCTGTTTGTGTCATGGTTTGGGCTAGAGAGGGTTAAGTGAGGCTAGTTGTGCCATGGGTTGGGCTGGAGAGGATTGCATGGAGCTGGATGTGCCATGGGTTGGGTTGGAGAAGATTGTGGCAAAAAGTAAATGAGCCATGGGTCAAGCTGGGGAGGAATGTGTTGGAACTGGATTTGTTGATTATGTAATTTTGTATTTAATGGTCCCTTAAGTGTTGTCTACATTTACACCTGTTAGTCTTTATTATTTCTTTATAGTTTTGGAGTTTAATTATGCCTAATGCTTATGTGCTTTTACAAAAGCAAGGTATCCAAATCTATCAAAATAGTACCTAAAAAAATATACAAGCATATTCCAATATCTCCCACTCTTACATCTGTTCCCATACAATACATACATTAACGTACATTTAGACAACATATAGCCCTAACAATGTTACCTCAAGCACAATACATATACTGGCGTACCTCAGAGATATTGCGGGTTTGGTTCCAGACCACCGCAATAAAGTGAATATAGCAATAAAGTGAGTTACATTTTTTTTTCCTAGTGCAGATAAAAGTTATATTTACACTATACTGTAGTCTATTAAGTGTGAAATAGCGTTATGTCTAAAAAAAATCAATGTACAAAATTTAATTAAAAAATACTTTATTTCTACAAAATGCTAACCCTCATCTGAGCCTTCAGTGAATCATATTTTTTTTTTGCTAGTGGTGTGTATATATAGGTGTTTATATATGTGTATTCATGTGTATTTATGTGTTTATATGTGTTTATATGTTGGAAAAATGGCTCAGATAGAGGTGCTCAACACAGGGCGTCACAAACCTTCAATTTGTAAAAAAGAGCAATATCTGTGAAGCACAATAAAGCGAAGCACAATAAAATGAGGTATATATATATGACTGGGAGAGTGACTGGGATTACCGTGTGTAGTGTTGAGGCAATAGAGTGTACTATGGGTTAGTCAAGGTACACCATGGCTGGGGCTTGAGAGGATTGTGGTGGAGCAGGTCTGGAGGGGGGGGGGGGCAGACTACAGAGAGTTGAGTGAGGCGGGTTGGTTGGACTGGAGTGGATTGGGTACAGATGGATGTGCAGTGGGTTGGGCTGGAGAGGATTGTGGTGGAGCTAGATATGCCACAGTTTTGAGAGGATTTTGGTGGAGCAGGGTATGCCATGGGTTGGGCTACAGAGAATTGTGGTGGTGCTGGGTGTTCCATGGGTTGCATATGGAGAAGACTGAGTGTAGCTTGGTGTGTTATGAGGGATTGGTTGGGCTGGGGAGGATTGTGGTGGAGCTAGATGGGCTATGGATTGGGGCTGGACAGTATCGGATGAAGCTGGGAGTGCCACAGGTTGGGCTGGAGAGGATTGGGTGGAGCTGGATGTGCTATGGGTTGGGCTGAAGAGGAATCAGTGGAGCTGGGTGTATCACAGTTGGGCTGGGGAGCATTGTGGCGGAGCTGGATGTACTATGGGTTTGGCTAAAGAGGACTGGATGGAGCTGGGTGTGCTAAATTTGGGCTGGGGAGGATTGTGGTAGAGATGGATTAGCCAAGGGTTGAGCTTGAGAGGGTTGGTCTGGAGCTGGATGTGCTACAGGTTGGGCTGGAGAGGATTGATTGGTGCTGGGTGTGCCATGGGATAAAGAGGATTGGGTGGATCTTGCTGTTCCTTGGGTTGGGTTGGGTTGGAGATGGTTGTGATGGAGTATAATGTGCCATGGGTTGTCACTGTAGAGGATTGGGTAAAACTGGATGAGCCACAGGTTGGGTTGGAGAGGATTGTAGTGGACATGGATGTGCCACAGGTTGGGCTTTAGATGATTGAGTGGAGCTGGGTGTGCCATGATTTGGATTGGAGAGGACTGCAGTGAAGCTCGATGTGGGGTTGTGGTTTTAATTTCTCTGTGAAAAAAGATGTTTTTAAATCTCTCCCTTTATGTTATTACTCATGGACTCTCACCACCTTTATGAAACAAAAACTTTATTTATGCTTACCTGATAAATTAATTTCTTTCATGATGCTGGAGTTTTTTCTTCAGCACATCTTTTTCCCTGCTTCTTTTATGGATCTTATTCTTTTTTCTTACCTCACTTTGCTTGGCTATAGGTTAGACTAAGGTATGTGGGAGGTGGGAGGGGTTTTATAGAGCTTATGGAATATTTGCCTCCTCCTAGTGGTAGAGAAGAGTAATTCCCAGGAATAATGGATCATGGAATCTCAACACCAAAAAAAAATAAAAAAATTTCAGGTAAGCATCAATTATGTTTATGCCTGTGTATTTCAAGTTAAAAGTAAAACGTTTTCACATGCGCGCTAAGCCGTACTTAGAATATCATGACTGCGTTAACGTATTTCCCCCCCCCCCCAAAAAGACTTCAATGGAGCGGCACCCTTACTTGCACGCAAACCCTATCCTATTTTCTCACGAGCACTAACAACCTGGCATAAAATATTAAAATTTCCCATTCCAATGTTCTTCACATAGCAGAATATGTTCTATTGTTCAACCAGCTCCCAGAAGATCATTGCTGTTGCTTTAACAAAGGATATCAAGAGAATTAAGCAAATTTGATCATAGAAGTAAAATGTAAAGTTGTTTAAAACTGTATGCTCTTTCTGAATCATGAAATAAATATTTTGGGTTTCATGTCCCTTTAATGAATCTAGACCTTTGGCATCAATGTGTTTTGTCTATGAACAAAAGTTATGTTTCTTTGTAAAAATGCTTTTAAAAACCTAAGAGGGCTGCTTTGTGGTTTATGAAGTCCTGTATGAGCAGTAACAATGACTTCACCTTAGTTAAAATTGGCAGTGTTAAAGTTATTATCGTTTGAATACAAGGGTTAACCCTGAACGTCTGATTTAAAATATAGGGATTGTTAATTATTCTGAGCTTGCTCACTTGAACTTGCAATCATTTTCTTTTTACTTGTAAAACGGGTTCTAGCGAGACAATTATTGCAACCTCATTATTGTGTTTGTGCTGCTTGCAATAACAATGATGCTCCACTTGTAATCTAGACCGAAATTTGTATTTGTAGTTCTTGTTGAAGGTAAGTTTGAACTATTCCTTTAAACATATTTATTTTACCTGACTGTAAGAGTTAAAAAATATATAGCAACGGAAGTTTATTTCAGAAAAAGAGAAGTTCTAAACTTATAGGCAATACTTTGTCACTGGGCAGTAATATACTGTGGGAAACTCTCAGTGATACATAAGAAATGTTCAAAGAATAATCCATTCGGGAGACAGACTAGTTGGGTGTCATTAACCCCTTAAGGACCAGCGACGTACCCTGTATGTCACTGGCCTTTTTTTGGGACTTGATTGTTTTATAGCGCGGTCTTGCCACCAGCGTTGAGACTGCTCTATTCCACAAAGCCTGCTGGAGGGAGGGCATTAATAGCGTGTTCTTGCTAGACTTGTGCTATTATGTCCTGAAAAAACCCTTAACGACCAGTGACATACAGGGTACATTGTGGTCATTAAGGGGTTAAAATATATTTCAACTAATACAAATTAAAGCAATGTAGCTTTTAAAATGATTTTTTCCCCCCGATCTGCTTTCTGCAGTAGATGAAGGTTTAAGCATTTCTGGCACCAGTATTTTGTGTATAAAGATGGTATACAATTTGTATGCAAACTAGCATCTTAAAGTGCTCCGAGCAAGGGCGGAAACAGACTCTTGAATGCTGCCCTAATAAACACAGCAACAAAGATGTATTGTGCCAGATGATAAAATCAAAACTTCAAGACTCCAATAATAATACAGTACGGTGCGGTTACTCTCTAATATAAGACATCAAGGATAAATAGCAATTCATAGTAATGTCTGTTTTTATACACAGAAATATATTAAAAAAGGTTTCTACATTTTTTTAATAAATATGTAAACTTTTATGCTCTCTATTCACCTGTTATGTTTGTGCAAAGCGATATTATTGACTGAGTAAACTAAGCAGCTTTATACCTCAATTACTGCTCATTACTCTAACTTAAAGGGACACTAAACACTTTGAGATTGTAATATAAAATGTTTAATAACCTGTAGTAAAAAAAGAAAAACTACAGGAGAGGCCGAAGTGTTGATAGCTTCTCTGAACTCCCTTTGAATCATCAGGGAATCCACCCAGAGGGTTGACCCACCAGCCCTCCTCCCTCCATCTGTCTTTATAGGATCAGACTCAAAATGCAGAACTTCAGAATGGAATTTGACTTTGATATACCTGGCAAAGGTCAGGAAACTTAATTTCTACCTTGTCCCATCAACATGAATTTCATTATATAGATAATCTGCAAGAATAAAAAGTATTTTTAAGGTTCAAGTCAAAGTTGAAAATAGATTATATATACAAATAAAGATGCTATCATGGTGAAACTTTTTCCAAGTGTGTTGGAATCTAATTATAAGTCAATGATCATTTAAAATCAATCCTAGCAGCTTTAGTTCCTAATATATGATGTATAATTATTTATGCAAATTTATACTGAACATGGTCGGTATTTTTCTCCATAAAGGTTGGTGACTCAAATATTACATAAACTTTAAATAAAAAAAATAAATAAAAAAATCTTGACTGTTAAACATGTTGGTTTCACACAGCTATTCCCAGAACAGATGAGATGGGTTACATCCCCTATAATAAATATTATTAGAGGAATCTGCAAGGACTTAACTCTTACCTGATCAAAATTTACCATGACACGTTTATTCATTTTATTATTACCAATCACTTCAATGATTGTTAGCATATCATTTGTTTTGATGAATTAGCAGTCTTGTATTTTGAATGGAAAGGGAATAAAGACAAATAAATATAAAAAATAAAAATAAAAGCTACAACAGTAAAATAAGAAATGAAGTCAGATACAGAAGGTCACGTGCTAACTGAAATGTTCTCCAATCAGCACTCTAGCCATACGGCATTTACACAATTTTTTTTGTAGCTTGAGCGCTGAGTGGCGAACAGTTCAAACCGTTAGCTCACAAAGAAAAAAAAAATTTGAAGTTGGCAGCAGTAGTGCGGGCTATTTGAATTTCAGCGCTACATTAAAAAAGTAAGTTAAAGCACATCTTCATTACAACTGATGAATTAAACTCCATTTAAAATATTGCTAACATTCCGTATCTGTTTATACAAAGAGGAAAGTTTATTAGCACTTTAAAGGGACATGATTCACAAATGTTGAAGCACTTGAAAGTGATGCAGCATAGTTGTACAAAACTGTGTAGAAAATATCACCTGAACAGCTCTATGTAAAAAAAGAATGATATTTTACCTTAAAATTTCCTCAGTAGCCACATCCCATTGTAAAGATATTTTCAGCAGCCAATTAGGATGCTAGCCCTGGGACTTGCAAGGGAGCATGCATCTGGCATGTGCAGGCACAGTCTTGTTATTTCCCTATTCAGTTTAAGGAAGTTTACTATAAAATGAGATCACAGTAAAGCAAAGCATGACATCAGCAGGTTTTTTTTAAACCTAAAGCTGGACAGTAGCTGAAGGATAGCTGTTCACAGAGATCATTTACTATTGTGAGCTGAATCCATTATCTTCAGTTTTTACATAGAGATGTTCAGATTATATTTTCTTGTCAGCTTTTTACATTTATACTGCATTGTTTTTAAGTGATTTTGCATATTGGTATTGTGTCCCTTTAACAAATGAATTTAAAGGGGTCATAAGCAGCTTGTAATTACAAGACATTTATATAGTATTGTAATATATTAACATAGCTGCAGTTATTTTTCAATGGCCAACCTCTCTCTACCCCCCACCTTCGGCCTCCACACACACACATAACAGACACAAACATACACACACACACATAACAGACACAAACATACACACACAAACACACACATAACAGACACAAACACATACACACACATAACAGACATAAACATACACACACACATAACAGACACAAACATACACACATAATTATTATTATTATTATATTTTATTTATTAAGCGCCAACATTTTCCGCAGCGCTGTCCATGGATACAATTCATTTAAATAAAACAATACAAGACTTGTAAGATACAGGACAAAATTTACAAACACATACAGGAGGGATTGAGGGCCCAATTCCCGTGGGAACTTACAATCTAGAAACCTTGAAACATAACAGACACAAACATACACACACAAACACACACATAACAGACACAAATATACACACACACACATAACAGACACAAACATATACACACAAACACACACATAACAGACACAAACATACACACACATAACAGACACAAACATACACACACACACACACATAACAGACACAAACATACACACACACACACACATAACAAACACAAACATACACACATAACAGACACAAACATACACACATAATTTGCCCTGTTTGAAGGAGCCAATCAAAATATATTACTGGAGTTGACAAGGTTAGTCACTTTTGTGAACAAAATTTGCATTATTTTGCTGTACTTTATTATCTCTGCTAGTGTATATGTGGCAAGATTAGGCTTGTGAAGTCTACAGTCTGCACTTTAATTTCTCAGAAGTTGAAACCCCACAATTTTCAGTATTAAATTACACTAAAAGGGTCAAAATAAATATTTAAAGCATATTGCATTTGTTTATTTTACATTTGATATTATAATCTCAAAGTGTTCTGTGTCCTTTTAAAGTTACTCTTTGTTACATGTAAAAGAGAATATATATTTTTTTAATTGATGTTCTCAGATTGGAGCTAAATATCTTTTACTATTTATGTATGTGTCACTTCCCACCAATATACCTGTGAAAGGTCAACCATTAAAGGGACATGAAACCCCAAAATGTTATTTCATGATTCAGATATAGAATACAATTTTAAACAACTTTACAATTTACTTCTATTATTTAATTTGCTTCCTTCTCTTGTTATCCTTTCCTGAAATGTTTATATAGGCAAGCTCAGGAGCAACAGAGAACCTAGGTTCTAGCTGTTAATTGGTGGCTGCATATATACTGTATATTGATTGGGATTGGCTCACCCCTGTGTTTAGTTAGAAACCATTAGTGCATTGCTGCTCCTCCAACAAATGATAGCAAGAGAATGTAACAGATTAGATAATAGTAGTAAGTTAGAAAGTTTAAAATGGTATTCTCTCTCTGAATCATGAAAGAACATTTTTGGGTTTCATGTCCCTTTAAGATTCTATCCTATAGACCAGCTTTGCACCGATATGAAATGCACAAAGCTCTGAGATACACTGTACCAAAGTAAGTTATATAAATATTAACTATATTATCCTTTAAAGAAAATGTAATCTCAAGCCATGGGTTTTGTGATGTCTATGGTAACACTCTATCGGCTAGATTACGAGTTTTTGGCTTGCGGTGCTAACGCGCAGTATATGCTCACCGCTCACCGCTCACCTACAAACAACGCTGGTATTACAGGTTTTTATTAAACCCGGCGTTAGCCGCAAAAAAGTGAGCGGAGAGCAAAATTTAGCTCCACATCTCACTGTAATACCAGCGCTGCTTACGGTAGCGGTGAGCTGGCTAAATGTGCTCGTGCACGATTTCCCCATAGGAATCAATGGGGCTGATTCGGCTGAAAAAAAGTCTAACACCTGCAAAAAAAAAACAGCGTTCAGCTCCTAACGCAGCCCCATTGATTCCTATGGGGAAATACTTTTTATGTCTACACCTAACATCCTAACATGAACCCTGAGTCTAAACACCCCTAATCTTACACTTATTAACCCCTAATCTGCCACCCCCAACATTGCCGCAACCTACATTATATTATTAACCCCTAATCTGCCGCTCCGGACACCGCCGCCACCTACATTATACTTATGAACCCCTAATCTGTCGCCCCAACATCGCCGACACCTACATTATAGTTATTAACCCCTATTATGCTGCCCCCAATGTCGTCGCAACCTACCTACAATTATTAATCCCTAGTCTGCCGCCCCCAACGTCGCCGCTACTATAGTAAAGTTATTAACCCCTAAACCTAAGTCTAACCCTAACCCCCCCTAACTTAAATATAATTTAAATAAATCTAAATAAAATTACTATTATTAAATAAATTATTCCTATTTAAAACTAAATACTTACCTATAAAATAAACCCTAAGATAGCTACAATATAACTAATAGTTACATTGTAGCTAGCTTAGGATTTATTTTTATTTTACAGGCAACTTTGTTTTTATTTTAACTAGGTAGAATAGTTATTAAATAGTTATTAACTATTTAATATTTACCTAGTTAAAATAAATACAAAAGTACATGTAAAATAAAACCTAACCTAAGATACACTAACACCTAACACTACACTATAATTAAATGAATTACCTAAATTAACTACAATAAATTACAATTAAATAAAATAAACTAAATTACGAGAAAAAAAAACACTAAATTACAGAAAATAATAAAATAATTACAAGTTTTTTAAACTAATTACACCTAATCTAATCCCCCTAATAAAATAAAAAGCCCCCCCAAAAAATAAAAATCCCTACCCTATACTAAATTACAAATAGCCCTTAACAGGGCTTTTTGTGGGGCATTGACCCAAAGTAATCAGCTCTTTTACCTGTAAAAAAAAAAGACAATACCCCCCCCCAACATTACAACCCACACACCCAACCCTACTCTAAAACCCACCCAATCCCCCCTTAATAAAACCTAACACTACCCCCTTGAAGATCACCCTACCTTGAGACGTCTTCACCCAACCGGGCAGAAGTGGTCCTCCAGACGGTCCGAAGTCTTCAACCTATCCGAGCAGAAGAGGTCCTCCAGATGGGCAGAATCTTCATCCAGGCGGTATCTTCTATCTTCATCCATCCGGAGCGGAGCGGGTCCATCTTCAAGACATCCATCTTCAAGGCATCCTCTTTGTTCGACGGTGACTGGAACAATGATGAGTCCTTTAAATGACGTCATCCAAGATGGCGTCCCTTCAATTCCAATTGGCTGATAGAATTCTATCAGCCAATCGGAATTAAGGTAGAAAAAATCCTATTGGCTGATCCAATCAGCCAATAGGATTGAAGTTCAATCCTATTGGCTGATTAGAACAGCCAATAGGTTGAGCTTGCATACTTTTGGCTGATTGGAACAGCTAATAGAATGCAAGCTCAATCCTTTTGGCTTATTGGATCAGCCAATAGGATTTTTTTCTACCTTAATTCCGATTGGCTGATAGAATTCTATCAGCCAATCGGAATTGAAGGGACGCCATCTTGGATGATGTCATTTAAAGGACCCGTCATTGTTCCAGTCGCCGTCGAACGAAGAGGATGCTCCACGACAGATGTCTTGAAGATGGACCCGCTCCACTCCGGATGGATGAAGATAGAAGATGCCACCTGCATGAAGACTTCTGCCCATCTGGAGGACCTCTTCTGCCTGGATAGGATGAAGACTTCGGACCGTCTGGAGGACCACTTCTGCCCGGTTGGGTGAAGACGTCTCAAGGTAGGGTGATCTTCAAGGGGGTAGTGTTAGGTTTTATTAAGAGGGGATTGGGTGGGTTTTAGAGTAGGGTTGGGTGTGTGGGTGGTGGGTTGTAATGTTGGGGGGGTATTGTCTTTTTTTTTACAGGTAAAAGAGCTGATTACTTTGGGGCAATGACCCGCAAAAAGCCCTTTTAAGGGCTATTTGTAATTTAGTATAGGGTAGGGATTTTTATTATTTTGGGGGGCTTTTTTATATTATTAGGGGGATTAGATTAGGTGTAATTAGTTTAAAAAACTTGTAATTATTTTATTATTTTCTGTAATTTAGTGTTTGTTTGTTTTTCCGCAATTTAGTTTATTTAATTTAATTGTAATTAATTGTAGTTAATTTAGGTAATTTATTTAATTATAGTGTAGTGTTAGGTGTAATTGTAACTTAGGTTAGGATTAATTTTACAGGTATATTTGTATTTATTTTAACTAGGAAGTTATTAAATAGTTAATAACTATTTAACCCTTTCATGACAGGGTTAAAGTGCCTACATCGGAACACCTGTTCCGTTGTAGACAAATTGAAATGCACGATCGCGAGATTTCAATTATTGGATCGCATCTGGGGGGCGTCCCTACAACCCTAGGAACGCCCTCCAGACCGCGATCAAGTCCTTGAAGCACAGAAGTCTTTGTTATGACGTTCTATTCCGTCATAACGGCTTTAAAGCCCAGTGTAAATATGACTGAATAGAACGGCATAACGGCGTTAAAAGGTTAATAACTATTCTACCTAGTTAAAATAAATACAAAGTTGCCTGTAAAATAAAAATAAACCCTAAGATAGCTACAATGTAATTATTAGCTATATTGTAGCTATTTTAGGGTTTATTTTATAGGTAAGTATTTAGTTTTAAATAGGAATATTTTTTTTAATTGTAGTAATTTTATTTCGATTTATTTAAATAATATTTATGTTAGGGGGTGTTAGGGTTAGACTTAGATTTTGGGGTTAATAAATTTAATATAGTGGCGGCGACGTTGGAGTCGGCAGATTAGGGGTTAATAAATGTAGGTAGGTGTCGGCGATGTTAGAGACGGCAGATTAGGAGTTAATAATATTTAACTAGTGTTTGCGAGGCGGGAGTGCGGCGGTTTAGGGGTTAAAACATTTATTGAAGTGGCGGCGATGTCCAGTTAGGCAGATTAGGGTTTCAAATTTTTAATATAGTGTTTGCGATGTGGGGGGGCCTCAGTTTAGGGGTAAATAGGTAGTTTATGGGTGTTAGTGTACTTTTTAGCACTTTAGTTAAGAGTTTTATGTTACGGCGTTAGTTAAGAGTTTTATGTTACTTTAATGAACACTTAGGTCAAAATTAATATTTCATGATTCAGATAGAGCATGTCATTTTTTTTTAAACTTTCTAATTTAATTCCATTACCAAAATGTGCACAGTCTTTTTATATGCACACTTTCTGAGGCACCAGCTAGTACTGAGCATGTGCTACAGTGCACAGTATAAACATAAAGGCATTTTGTGTTTGGCTGATGGTTTGTAATATGAGGGATAATAGCTCACCCTGTGCCCTCCATTTATAGTATAGGGTGTGCTATAATGTCAGCAGGGTTAATATTCTCTGGAAAATATGTTTTACTATTCACTTGCAATACCAGATTGTGCACTATTCTCTTAGTGCAGGCTCGCTATATGGATAGTACAATCTGCACTATTGATTGTACTCCACTTGTAATCTAGGCCTTTATTGGGAAACAAACTTTTATTAGCCATACATAAGTTTGCAGAAAATAATTGGCTATGAGGCTACTGGATTTAAGTCCTGGCTCTGACTTGTATCCAGAAATAGATGAATAATACGCCTTGGCTGAACGTTTAATCAGTTTTTAAAAGGACATAATACACAAATATATTCTTTCATGATACAAATAGAGCATTTAATTTCAAACAACTTTTCAATTTACTTCTATTGTCAAATTTGCTTAATTCTCTTGGTATCCTTTGTTGAAGGAGCAGAAGTGTACTACTGGGAGATAGCCGAATACATCAGGAGAGCCAGTCACAAGAGGCTTATATGTGCAGTCACCAATCAGCAGTTTGCTCCCAGAAGGGCATTGCTGCTCATTAGCCTAGTATACTTTTCAGTAAAGGATACCAAAAGAACAAAGCAAAATAGATAATATAAAACTTTTTTTTTTAAAGCTTTGAATATATAAAGTGGTCAATAAGTTGAAGACGTCCCACTTTATGAACTTTTTTTTAAGGACTTTTAAGTTTCTTTGATAGTAAATTTGTTATCCCTCTGTATTAAATAGATGTGTTTCTAATATTCGGCCAGATTACGAGTTTTGCGTTATGAGCTGTGCGGTGCTAACGTGCAGTTTTTTCTCACCGCTCACTTACCTGCAGGGCTGGTATTACAGGTTTTTACAAACCCGGCGTTAAAAGGCCAGAAGTGAGTGTAGTGCAAAATTGAGCTCCACACTACACTCCAATACCAGGGCTGCTTAAATCAGCGGTGAGCTGGTCGTACGTGCTTGTGCACGATTTCCCCATAGACATCAATGGGGAGAGCTGGCTGAGAAAAAGTCTAACACCTGCAATAAAGCAGCGTAAAGCTCAGTAACGCAGCCCCTATGGGGAAACTAAAGTTATGTTTACACCTAACACCCTAACATGAACCCCGAGTCTAAACACCCCTAATCTTACACTTATTAACCCCTAATCCGCCGCCACCTACATTATACTTATTAACCCCTAATCTGCCGCTCTGGACATCGCCGCCACCTACATTATATTTATTAACCCCTAATCTGCTGTCCCCAACATCGCCGACACCTACATTATATTTATTAACCCCTAATCTGACGCCCCCAATGTCGCCGCAACCTACCTACACTTATTAACCCCTAATCTTCCGCCCCCAACGTCGCAGCCACTATTCTAAATTTATTAACCCCTAAACCTAAGTCTAACCCTAACACCCCTAACTTAAATATAATTTAAATAAATCTAAATTAAATTACTATCATTAACTACATTATTCCTATTTAAAACTAAATACTTACCTATAAGATAAAGCCCAAACTAGCTACACTATAACTAATAGTTACATTGAAGCTAGCTTAGGGTTTATTTTTATTTTACAGGCAAGTTTGTATTTATTTTAACTAGGTAGAATAGTTATTAAAAGTTATTAACTATTTAATAACTACCTAGCTAAAATAAATACAAATTGACCTGTAAAATAAAATCTAACCTATGTTACACTAACACCTAACACTACACTACAATTAAATAAATTTCCTACATTAAATACAATTAAATAAATTAAATTAAATTAGCTAAATCACAAAAAAAACACTAAATTACAGAAAATAAAAACAAATTACAAGATATTTAAACTAATTACACCTAATCTAATAGCCCTATCAAAATAAAAAAGCCCCCCCAAAATAAAAAAAAAACCCTAGCCTAAACTAAACTATCAATAGCCCTTAAAAGGGCATTGCCCCAAAGAGATCAGCTCTTTTACCTTCCGGAGCTGGTCCATCTTCAAGACATCTGACGCGGAGCATCCTCTTCTTCCGACAGACTAACGACGAATGAAGGTACCTTTAAATGACGACATCCAATATGGTGTCCCTTAGATTCCAATTGGCTGATAGAATTCTATCAGCCAATCGGAATTAAGGTACAAAAAATCCTATTGGCTGATTAGATCAGCCAATAGGATTGAGCTTGCATTCCATTGGTTGATTGGAACAGGCTTCGTTGAGTACATCTTGCCGCTTTGATGAAGACTTCTCCCGGTAAATGAATCTTCGGGGGTTAGTGTTAGGATTTTTTTAAGGGTGTATTGGGTGTGTTTTATTTTTAGGTTAGGGCTTTGGGCAGCAATGGAGCTAAATGCCCTTTTAAGGGCAATGCCCATCCAAATGCCCTTTTCAGGGCAATGGGGAGCTTGGGTTTTTTTTAGTTAGGCTTTTATTTGGGGGGTTGGTTGTGTTGGTGGTGGGTTTTACTGTTGGGGGGTTGTTTGTATTTTTTTTTTACAAGTAAAAGAGCTGATTTCTTTGGGGCAATGCCCCGCAAAAGGCCCTTTTAAGGGCTATTTATAGTTTAGTTTAGGCTAGGGTTTTTTTTTATTTTGGGGGGGCTTTTTTTATTTTGATAGGGCTATTAGATTAGGTGTAATTAGTTTAAATATCTTGTAATTTGTTTTTTATTTTCTGTAATTTAGTGGGGTTTTTTGTGATTTAGCTAATTTAATTTAATTTATTTAATTGTATTTAATGTAGGGAATTTATTTAATTGTAGTGTAGTGTTAGGTGTTAGTGTAACATAGGTTAGATTTTATTTTACAGGTCAATTTGTATTTATTTTAGATAGGTAGTTATTAAATAGTTAATAACTTTTTAATAACTATTCTACCTAGTTAAAATAAATACAAACTTGCGTGTAAAATAAAAATAAACCCTAAGCTAGCTTCAATGTAACTATTAGTTATATTGTAGCTAGCTTGGGCTTTATCTTATAGGTAAGTATTTAGTTTTAAATAGGAATAATGTAGTTAATGATAGTAATTTTATTTAGATTTATTTAAATTATATTTAAGTTAGGGGGTGTTAGGGTTAATAAATTTAGAATAGTGGCAGCGACGTTGGGGATGGCAGATTAGGGGTTAATAAATGTAGGTAGGTGGCGGCAATGTGGGGGGCATCAGATTAGGTGTAGGAAGGAGATCATTTTCAAAGTGGTCTGTAAGGTCTGAGTTCAGCGCAGCACCTCTCTCTGCGTTTTTAATGCTCTGAAACTTGGCCAATATTTATACATATTTATTTTACCTGCAATAAGTGTAATGATCACATATTCACCATAATTGTCATTTTTAAACTAACCTCATTTGTAAATTCAGTCAGTTTCATTCAGTTATTTTGACCAGTACATTCTTCATAGTATGACTGATTCTTTGTTTTATGTCAGCAAATAGTTCCATTTGGTAAGAACCGTAAATACACTTTTGGGTGTTCTTTTTATTTATTTTGAAAACCTGTGACCACCTTACAAAGCAAACACTCAGCTTTTTGTAGATAACACTGAACTTTGAACACAAAAGCCTAGTGGATCTGACTCATTTAGAGTAATGTTTCCTGTTAATAGGGAATGAAACTATTTTTATGATTGCTATTTGAGAATAAGCGTAATTCTCATCTACAGAATGTACTGTATATATTTCTGCTAAATATTTAACAGAACAGCAAAGTGCCTGAAATCTGTATATAAAGCAGTGGTTCCCAAACTATTTAGGTCACTTCCTCCTTGGTTCTATAAACTCACCATTGGTGCCCCCCCTAACGTAACCCATAAAAATAATATTAAGACCAACAGTGCACAACCCCTAATAAAGAAAATTACACTAAAGGAGAAACAATTAAACATAAAAAATTTAAAAAACATCTTTACATTTTATTAAAACTGTATTATCGTTATCTTCTGATATAAATTACATTTAGTGATTATGTAACTGTTCAAAAACTGTTAATCCCATGTATGGGCTTTATAAAGTAATACCAGATTCCCAATCTCTGGTTTCATGTCACTTAGCAGGGGCCATAGTCAGAGATCTGCAGTTGATTTCTTTGCTTGGATCATAGTTTTACTAATGCACCAATAAATAGTTTTTATAGTAAGTGTTTTCTACTTACCAAAGTGTTATGTAGTGCACCTCCAGATTATTTCTGATGATAGAAGATGGTTGACTGTGTGCAAAGCTACCCAGACAAGCACATCAGGCCTTTGCTGTGTTTCCTGCTACTACACAATGATTCTTAACTGTGCAGTTAATGTTACTATTAATAATACAACGTACAACTCTGGCTAAACAAAGAATGCTCAGTGGCTGCAATTTATTGTAGAAAGGGTCGATTTATCAACCTCTTCGGCAGGCTTTTGCCTGCCTACGACTGCAGGCTCTCACAAGAGAACCTATACGCCGTATTTAACATGCAGCGGTCATCAGACCGCTGCTTCCCTACCCTTTTGCCACCTCTTAGGTGGTGAATTTAAATCTCCTCAGTCTCATCCGACCAGGAAGATTAACAGCTCCTGCCCGCGCGTGATTGGCTGTGCGTGGGCAGGGGGCAGGTTTGCACGGAAACGCAAAATAGCACTTGTGTGTGCAGAGGTGAGCTGCGGTGGACAGGGGCGCGTATATGCGCCCCTGTCCGCCGCAGCTTGATAAATCAACTTCTAAGTGTAAATTGCTGATAAACCTGAACTATCATAGAAGAAAAAGCCTTGTTAAAGCCTTGTCAAAGTGCAGTAAAATTTCATATACAAAGCAAGAAAGTTGTTTTGTTTTGCGCATCAAGAGTAAAGCACAACAAATGACTATCCTTTTAATTTGGGGGCACACTAGCATACTCTTCCACTCCAGTACTAATAGCGCCCCCCTTAGTAATTCCAGTGGACCCTTCCACCTATTAGTGCCCTCATCAGTAATCCTACCACCCCCCAGGGGCCAATACCACCCACTTTGGGAATCACAAAGCTTTCACAAGTTATGTTATAATGTTAATGGTAAGTATTTTTGAAAATTATAACGTATAAAACATGTGGAAATGTATTGTTTTAACATAGATGTTCCTGTGTAGTAAAAAAATGTGAGTGTCTGTCATTACCCACCAACAGAGGAGGTGTCCTTACAAGCCAGTGAGCAATTTGTTCCTAGCTAAGAACTGTGCACACATTTTACATCCTGATAGTTACAAAAGCTATTAGAACAGCAGGAACTTGTTAGCATTTGCAAGCAGATTTTTTATTTTGCAGCCATGTGTTATATAAGTGTATAAAATAATAAGTATTAAGTGGTAATTTAAATTGATAAATTAACATTTAAAGCAGTTGGTGGGAAGTTCGTCGCAAAAAGGCCGCCCACTGGTCATCACGTGACTAACACGGCCAATCATATCGATATTTGCGGGCTTGGTGTAAATTCTCCAAATTCAAGCTGTCAGAGCTGCTGGTGTTCGGCTGGCGCGAGTCACTCTTGTTTCTTCCTTATCTCATGGGCTAGATTCAGGCACATCGGGGTTAACTTATAAATAAAATGACACAACCCAACGGAATTGTCAGCAACGGCAAAAGCCGGGACGGTCATAGGAAGGAGGTGAAGATAGTAATTGTGGGCGATGGAGGCTGCGGTAAAACTTCCCTACTCATGGTTTACGCGAAGGGATCATTCCCTGAGGTAGGTACCAGCTTGCTCCACGCACCTGCCAGCCTTGTGGTAGGAGATAAATACTACAGTATAAAAGTAATAGACTTGGCTGTATGTACGGTCACTACGGTGCAGTTCGACTAATATCAGGTGGTGTAGCCACAGGAGTTTATTACTTGATAGGGAAGGCTTACTCTATAAAGGTAGCAATTCTCATTTGTAACATAAAACAGCTGTTGTTTCCAACATCGCACCTGAAATTGGGTAAATAAGTTTAAGCTTGGTCAAGTGGACATTATCTGTTCATTTTTTTTTTCCATTATTTAAAAAAAACAAAACAACTTTTTTTGTATTTTTTATGTATGTAATGTGCTGGTGTTGGCCTTAGATACCGCCGGAGTATACATGACTACTAAATATGTGTGTGTATTTACATTCAATTTCAAAAAAGTGTTTCACTATTCAATTATGTGGTCAAGTAATAGTTAATCTAGGCAGGTCCTTTAAAGCAAGGCACAACCCATCGCCTTGAGAGTTGCTATTTTGGATTACAGGCAAATATTAATTTTTTGTTTAGGAACATATCCAAAAGCAACAAAGGGTTCTTATGTTGAGTGGAAGACAATGCATATACTTTTTTTGTAAATATAGCTAATCTGGGGTTTATAATGTCTCAGAACCAGGCAGCCACTTACAAAAATGTTCATAAAGTTTTAATTGTATAAAATGATTGCCTTAAATTTTCAATAAGTTAATCGATCCATGGTAAAATTTCCCAATTTAACTTCAGTTCTAAATTATATCCAACTTTACAAATTCTTTGTTTTTACGTTATTAAAGTGATAGCAAATCGCAATAGTGGACCTACTCAACATAGGGTCCCCACAACGGTAACAAAGTAATAGAAATAATGTATAATTCTCTATAGTGATTTTGGCTATATATATATATATATATATATATATATATATATATATATATATATATATATATATATATATATCTCTATATATATATATATATATATCATGCTTTTTAGAATTATACTGAGGATTTATACACTGACAGTGAATACACTGTGCTGTATAATAAAGTGAGTTTCTATACATTATGATAAATCTAGATATGCTGTATAATGACAGAATGTCTAATGCTAAACATACTGCACCATATAATGTGTCTATACAAAGATAATGACCACATAGGCACACACCTGTGTATAGACCGGCTGCTGTGGGCCTCCAGCACTCAGGACCCTGGTGTCACTGGACCTGCTACACTAATGGTAGTTCCACCCTAGCCTCTTAGTGCCACAGTACAATAGTAAGCACAGCATAACAAAATGCAATTGCTCTGAGCCCCACATTCTCAAGATTTTTCTTTTAAACAGCCCAAAACATTGTTGTTAGCACTTAAATGCTTTTGCATTGTTTGTGTAACATGAAGGATAGATTGTAATGAATTGGAACCATATAGTCTATTTTCTAACTGAAAAATACACTCAAAACAAGTAGTCACACACATGAAAAACATATTTTAACAGTTTGCATGCAAACCTTTCAAATAAATACTGTTACATATGTATTGTGAAACAAATATTTATCCAAAATTGATATTGGAACAGATGAGTCTGCTTCCTGAAAGCGACAATTCCTAAAATTGTATTGCTGAGCAAAGATAAACCTTGGATAAAGAAAGGTTATTCAGTTTGAGAAAAAATTTCAGAAAAAGAAAGGTGATGCATTTTAAGTGCAACAAAAGGGGGGGAAATGTTTTTTTGTGTCTGTCTCTTTAGTCGTGTGGGATCTTCCAAACTGTGTTATTTGTCATTGCTCAAACAATGGCGTGAGATCTATAAGGACACTACTCTTTTCAAAGAAGGGGAACTCCATTTTACAAAGAGGGGTAACCAAACACTCTGTATTTCAGTGTGTTACACGGACCTACCCTAGCCCTGTATGTGTGACTTATGCATGTGTTCTGTCAGTTTGCTATTGCCTCTGTGATCTCTTGATAGCTGCCTGGGTGTTTACACTAGCACTTAACAGGTGAGACCATCCTCTTTAACCCATGTTATAAATGTTGTCATTCTCTACACTGAGCCCTAAGTGTGGAGGACGACAATGTATCATCTTGAGGAGACCCATTCTGATCCGGATCTTGGGGTCCCTTGTCCTGCAGCTAGGGAATGAGGCTGCTGTCTCCTTTCCAATCACCAGATGTGGGTTTTAAAAGCCTATATAGCCCCCAGACAACTTATAAGGACAAAAAAGTCTCATCTGAAAGAGGGAAGTCAGTTCCTGTAAGATGCAAAGTAGTGTTAACCCTTATGGGAAAGGGGCTCTAACAGTGCTAGTGACCCCACATCTGAATGGGGAGTCTCTTCTCTTTTAAGTGAGGGTTTACTTGTCCCCTAGGTTGGAGTCGATCACCATTTAAAAAATGGCGATTATCTGCCTTATTAAAAACCAGTTACATTTTAGTGATTGGGCAGGGGCTACTACAGAGCCTCTATCTCTCCCTTAGATTCAGTTAGAGAGGTATGGGGCCCCTCGTGATAGAGGACATTGACATTCCTTCCATTTAAATATGGAGTCACAACTCCCTCTAAGTTTCAGTTGATCACTGTAGTAATGATGAGCTCTTTCCCCAAGTGTACACTTGTGCAGTGTTTTGAAGGAGTGCATCCCCCCCATATAACAGTGAGCTGTATGAGGCCCAAGATTGAAAAGAGGGGTGCAACCAAAAATGTCAATCATACAGCACACATATACACAATATCTCTCACGTGAAAGAGGGGGGGGGGTTATCCATTTTCAAATGAGGGGTCTCATTCTCCTTTTTTAGAGGGGCATTTCCATGACAATCACCTGCTATTACCTGTCTACTAGGTGCTTCTTAGAGGGGCTTTGGGCTTTAAAAAGGACCATAGAACCCCAGACAAAGCACCATAATGGGTACCTACTTGACAATCGAGAAGCCTCTCTTCAAAGGAGGGGTCACATGTTCAGGCAGATATCTGCGGATCACCATGGCAACAGCACTTACCTGACAGAACCATAAGCATATGAAAGAAAATCAGAGGTAAGGTATCCCCTATGTTGCCCCCCTCAATACATAGAAAGACTTGAGACCCCTTATTTGAAACCAACAATCTTTCAATCAGTGGTCCTGTGCCCATTCAGATGCTAGATAATTAAGAGGCCATTAATTCACCCTTCAGAAATCTATCATCAGACCTTTCATTTGAAAGAGTAAAGTTCCACCATTCAAGTAAGGGGCTTGTGTAACTGTCAAACCATAATAATAATCAGTAACCTCAGGACCTTCCAATCTCATAGTCAGTAACCTGTATATAGTATTGGATAGACTTTTGGTCAGCAGGACCGCTAAGCTTTTATTCATGACAGACAAGGTAAGGTAATGTGCCTTTTGTCTCTAGAAAGAGTAGCAGTGTGACAGCTATAGAAATGAAGAACACAAACCACAATGAACACTCAGAAGGAGCAGTAAGAATGTAATGGCACAATTTGAGGAGTGTGTTGTTAGGTAAATAGACTGTTACTACGCACCTACCCAGGATCAACTCATATTAAAGGGGGGGGATTCAATTTGCCTCTTTGACCGGTCATTCTGAGGTTACCAGTAACATCCTGTTCCTACTATATACCCTCACTGCATCTTCTACTTTACCAATCTTTCCAAAATGGGATCTCATGTCCTTATTTGGGGGGGGGCAGGGCTCTGAATGCCAAAGCCTTGAATTTCTTAAGCATATTATTTTTTTTTTTAATTATTTTTTTTACTTAGACAATGTGTTGCGTTGTACTTTGGCAAAAGGGAGCCACTGCTACAGTCTTTAGGGGATGGCACAATATAGGAACCTACGCACACACAATAAGGTTACAGGGAGAATGCATGAAAGAAAAATGCCAGTCTGTTGCAATTTACAATTATGGTGATGGATCAAGATAAGCACTGTCTGAACTACTAGGGGCTATATTAGGGCATTTTCCCATTATTTTTAAAATACTCTTAAGTAAAAGAGACAATATTTTACAATGTGTGACCCTTAAAGGGACAGTCTAGTCAAAATTAAACTTTCATGATTCAGATAGGGCATGCAATTTTAAACAACTTTCCAATTCCCTTTTATCATCAAATTAGCTTTGTTCTCTTGGTATTCTTAGTTGAAAGCTAAACCTAGGTAGGCTCATATGCTAATTTTAAGCCCTTAAAGGCCGCCTCTTCTCTCAATGCATTTGACAGTTTTTCACAGCTAGACTGCGCTAGTTCATGTGTGACATATAGATAACATTGTGTTCACACTCTTGGAGTTACTTATGAGAGGGCACTGATTGGCTAAAATGCAAGTCTGTCAAAAGAACTGAAATAAGGGGCAGTCTGCAGAGGCAGTTCTGGGCATGAACAAATCAGAATCCTTATCGAGTCTATTCACTAGCCTAGAAGTTTTATGATATCATGCTAAGATAAACCTTCCTGCAAAGGCCGCCTCCTCCTTGTAGGGCTCTGACAGGAAGTAAGACACTTCACAAATGTATGGAAGAAATACATAAAAGCTAAAATCCTATCCAATAGTTAAGTATAAACAACTGCTTAGTGCTTTTAAAATTTAAAATACAAAAATGAATCTGACTATTTAAAGCGATATGAAATTCACAAATTTTCTTTCATGATTCAGATAGAGCATGCAATTTTTCACTTTCTAATTTACTTCTATTAATTTTTGTTTGTTCTGTTGGTATCTTTTGTTGAAAAGCAGGGATGTTTGCTTAGGAACTGCCCATTTCTGGAGCACTATCTTGCAGCAATTTTGCAAAAATGCTATCCATTTGCAAGAGCACTATATGGCAGCACTATTTCCTGACATGTAGTCCTCCAGATGCCTACCACAACCTAGGTATCTTTTTAACACAGAATATCATGGGAACGAAGCAAATTTGATAATAGAAGTAAATTGGAACCTTTTCCCATATGGTATGCTCTGTCTGAATCACAAAATACGTCTTTTAATAGTTTGTGTGTTTCAGCAACCCTTCTATTTGTTTTGCTAATTAGTTATATTTTTAAACCCTCAGTAACGTTATAGAAAATATCACTTAAAGGGACACTGAACCCAAATTTTTTCTTTCATGATTCAGATTGAGCATGAAATTTTAAGCAATTTTCTAATTTACTCCTATTATCAAATTTTCTTCATTCTCTTGGTATCTTTATTTGAAATGCAAGTTTAGATGCCGGCCCATTTTTGGTGAACAACCTGGGTTGTCCTTGCTGATTGGTGGATAAATACATCCACCAATAAAAAAAGTGCTATACAGAGTTCTGAACCATAAAAAAGCTTAGATGCCTTTTTCAAATAAAGATAGCTAGAGAACGAAGAAAAATTGATAATAGGAGTAAATTAGAAAGTTGCTTAAAATTGCATGCTCTATCTGAATCACAAAAGAAAAAATGTGGGTTCGGTGTCCCTTTAAAAGTATGTATTTTGACTCTGACAACTACCTTCCTCCATCTATACACACATTTTTGTTCCCTTTTTTTTTTTTTTTTTTTTTTTTTTTTTTTTTTCTTCTTAATGGGAGAGGTCAAAAACATAATTTATGCTTACCTGATAAATTCCTTTCTTCTGTAGTGTGATCAGTCCACGGGTCATCATTACTTCTGGGATATTACTCCTCCCCAACAGGAAGTGCAAGAGGATTCACCCAGCAGAGCTGCATATAGCTCCTCCCCTCTACGTCACTCCCAGTCATTCGACCAAGGACCAACGAGAAAGGAAAAGCCAAGGGTGAAGTGGTGACTGGAGTATAAATTAAAAAATATTTACCTGCCTTAAAAACAGGGCGGGCCGTGGACTGATCACACTACAGAAGAAAGGAATTTATCAGGTAAGCATAAATTATGTTTTCTTCTGTTAAGTGTGATCAGTCCACGGGTCATCATTACTTCTGGGATACCAATACCAAAGCAAAAGTACACGGATGACGGGAGGGATAGGCAGGCTCTCTATACAGAAGGAACCACTGCCTGAAGAACCTTTCTCCCAAAAATAGCCTCCGATGAAGCAAAAGTGTCAAATTTGTAAAATTTGGAAAAAGTATGAAGCGAAGACCAAGTTGCAGCCTTGCAAATCTGCTCAACAGAGGCCTCATTCTTGAAGGCCCAAGTGGAAGCCACAGCTCTAGTAGAATGAGCTGTAATTCTTTCAGGAGGCTGCTGTCCAGCAGTCTCATAAGCTAAACGAATTATGCTACGAAGCCAAAAAGAAAGAGAGGTAGCAGAAGCTTTTTGACCTCTTTTCTGCCCAGAGTAAACGACAAACAGAGAAGACGTTTGTCGAAATTCCTTAGTTGCCTGTAAGTAAAATTTTAGAGCACGGACTACATCCAGGTTGTGCAGAAGACGTTCCTTCTTCGAAGAAGGATTTGGGCACAAAGAAGGAACAACAATCTCTTGATTGATATTCCTGTTAGTAACTACCTTAGGTAAGAACCCAGGTTTAGTACGCAGAACTACCTTATCCGAATGAAAAATCAAATAAGGAGAATCACAATGTAAGGCTGATAATTCAGAGACTCTTCGAGCCGAGGAAATAGCCATTAAAAATAGAACTTTCCAAGATAACAACTTTATATCAATGGAATGAAGGGGTTCAAACGGAACGCCCTGTAAAACATTAAGAACAAGGTTTAAACTCCATGGTGGAGCAACAGTTTTAAACACAGGCTTAATCCTGGCCAAAGCCTGACAAAAAGCCTGGACGTCAGGAACTTCTGACAGACGTTTGTGTAACAGAATGGACAGAGCTGAGATCTGTCCCTTTAATGAACTAGCAGATAAACCCTTTTCTAAACCTTCTTGTAGAAAAGACAATATCCTAGGAATCCTAACCTTACTCCACGAGTAACCTTTGGATTCACACCAATATAGGTATTTACGCCATATCTTATGGTAAATCTTTCTAGTAACAGGCTTCCTAGCCTGTATTAAGGTATCAATAACTGACTCAGAAAACCCACGTCTTGATAAAATCAAGCGTTCAATTTCCAAGCAGTCAGCTTCAGAGAAGTTAGATTTTGATGTTTGAAGGGACCCTGTATCAGAAGGTCCTGTTTCAGAGGTAGAGACCAAGGTGGACAGGATGACATGTCCACCAGGTCTGCATACCAAGTCCTGCGTGGCCACGCAGGTGCTATTAGAATCACTGATGCTCTCTCTTGTTTGATTCTGGCAATCAATCGAGGAAGCATCGGGAAGGGTGGAAACACGTAAGCCATCCTGAAGTCCCAAGGTGCTGTCAGGGCATCTATCAGGACTGCTCCTGGGTCCCTGGATCTGGACCCGTAACGAGGAAGCTTGGCGTTCTGTCGAGACCCCATGAGATCTATCTCTGGTTTGCCCCAACGTCTAAGTATTTGGGCAAAGACCTCCGGATGGAGTTCCCACTCCCCCGGATGAAAAGTCTGACGACTTAAGAAATCCGCCTCCCAGTTCTCCACTCCCGGGATGTGGATTGCTGACAGGTGGCAAGAGTGAGACTCTGCCCAGCGAATTATCTTTGATACTTCCATCATAGCTAGGGAGCTTCTTGTCCCTCCCTGATGGTTGATGTAAGCTACAGTCGTGATGTTGTCCGACTGAAACCTGATGAACCCCCGAGTTGTCAACTGGGGCCAAGCCAGGAGGGCATTGAGAACTGCTCTCAATTCCAGAATGTTTATTGGCAGGAGACTCTCCTCCTGACTCCATTGTCCCTGAGCCTTCAGAGAATTCCAGACGGCACCCCAACCTAGAAGGCTGGCGTCTGTTGTTACAATTGTCCAGTCTGGTCTGCTGAATGGCATCCCCCTGGACAGATGTGGCCGAGAAAGCCACCATAGAAGAGAATTTCTGGTCTCTTGATCCAGATTCAGAGAAGGGGATAAGTCTGAGTAATCCCCATTCCACTGACTTAGCATGCACAGTTGCAGTGGTCTGAGGTGCAAGCGTGCAAAGGGTACTATGTCCATTGCCGCTACCATTAAGCCGATTACCTCCATGCATTGAGCCACTGACGGGTATTGAATGGAATGAAGGGTGCGGCAAGCACTTTGAAGTCTTGTTAGCCTGTCCTCTGTCAGGTAAATCTTCATTTCTACAGAATCTATAAGAGTCCCCAGGAAGGGAACTCTTGTGAGTGGAACGAGTGAACTTTTCTTTTCGTTCACCTTCCATCCATGTGACCTTAGAAATGCCAGCACTAACTCTGTATGAGACTTGGCAGTTTGAAAGCTTGAAGCTTGTATCAGAATGTCGTCTAGGTATGGAGCTACCGAGATTCCCCGCGGTCTTAGTACCGCCAGAAGAGCACCCAGAACCTTTGTGAAGATTCTTGGAGCTGTAGCCAATCCGAATGGAAGAGCCACAAACTGGTAATGCCTGTCTAGGAAGGCAAACCTTAGGTACCGATAATGATCTTTGTGAATCGGTATGTGAAGGTAAGCATCTTTTAAATCTACAGTGGTCATGTACTGACCCTCTTGGATCATAGGTAAAATTGTCCGAATAGTCTCCATCTTGAACGATGGAACTCTTAGGAATTTGTTTAGGATCTTTAAGTCCAGGATTGGTCTGAAAGTTCCCTCTTTTTTGGGAACCACAAACAGATTTGAGTAAAACCCCTGTCCCTGTTCCGATCGTGGAACTGGATGGATTACTCCCATTAACAAGAGCTCTTGTACGCAGCGTAGAAACGCCTCTTTCTTTGTCTGGATTGTTGACAATCTTGACAGATGAAATCTCTCTCTTGGAGGAGAGTATTTGAAGTCCAGAAGGTATCCCTGAGATATTATCTCTAGCGCCCAGGGATCCTGAACATCTCTTGCCCAAGCCTGGGCGAAGAGAGAAAGTCTGCCCCCCACTAGATCCGATCCCGGATCGGGGGCCCTCAATTCATGCTGTTTTAGGGGCAGCAGCAGGTTTCCTAGTCTGCTTGCCCTTGTTCCAGGACTGGTTAGGTTTCCAGCCTTGTCTGTAGCGAGCAACAGCTCCTTCCTGTTTTGGTGCAGAGGAAGTTGATGCTGCTCCAGCTTTGAAATTACGAAAGGAACGAAAATTAGACTGTCTAGTCTTGGCTTTGGCTTTGTCCTGAGGCAGGGCATGGCCTTTACCTCCTGTAATGTCAGCGATAATCTCTTTCAACCCGGGCCCGAATAAGGTCTGCCCTTTGAAAGGTATATTAAGCAATTTAGACTTAGAAGTAACATCAGCTGACCAGGATTTTAGCCACAGCGCCCTGCGTGCCTGAATGGCGAATCCTGAATTCTTCGCCGTAAGTTTAGTAAGATGTACTACGGCCTCCGAAATGAATGAATTAGCTAGTTTAAGGACTCTAAGCCTGTCCGTAATGTCATCCAGAGTAGCTGAACCAATGTTCTCTTCCAGAGACTCAATCCAGAATGCCGCTGCAGCCGTGATCGGCACAATGCATGCAAGGGGTTGCAATATAAAACCTTGTTGAACAAACATTTTCTTAAGGTAACCCTCTAACTTTTTATCCATTGGATCTGAAAAAGCACAGCTATCCTCCACCGGGATAGTGGTACGCTTAGCTAAGGTAGAAACTGCACCCTCCACCTTAGGGACCGTTTGCCATAAGTCCCTTGTGGTGGCGTCTATTGGAAACATTTTTCTAAATATCGGAGGGGGTGAGAACGGCACACCGGGTCTATCCCACTCCTTAGTAACAATTTCAGTAAGTCTCTTAGGTATAGGAAAAACCTCAGTACTCGTCGGTACCGCAAAATATTTATCCAACCTACACATTTTCTCTGGTATTGCAACTGTGTTACAATCATTCAGAGCCGCTAACACCTCCCCTAGTAATACACGGAGGTTTTCCAGTTTAAATTTAAAATTTGAAATATCTGAATCCAGTCTGTTTGGATCAGAACCGTCACCCACAGAATGAAGTTCTCCGTCCTCATGTTCTGCCACCTGTGACGCAGTGTCTGACATGGCCCTAATATTATCCGCGCACTCTGTTCTCACCCCAGAGTGATCACGCTTACCTCTTAGTTCTGGTAATTTAGCCAAAACCTCAGTCATAACAGTAGCCATATCCTGTAATGTGATTTGTAATGGCCGCCCAGATGTACTCGGCGCTACAATATCACGCACCTCCCTCTGAGCGGGAGATGTAGGTACTGACACGTGAGGCGAGTTAGTCGGCATAACTCTCCCCTCGTTGTTTGGTGAAATTTGTTCAATTTGTACAGATTGACTTTTATTTAAAGTAGCATCAATACAGTTAGTACATAAATTTCTATTGGGCTCCACTTTGGCATTGCAACAAATGACACAGGTATCATCCTCTGAATCAGACATGTTTAACACACTAGCAAATAAACTTGCAACTTGGAAATACAATTCAATTAGAATAATATTAAAACGTACTGTGCCTTTAAGAAGCACAGAAGATCTATGACAGTTGAAAATTAATAAATTGAAACAGTTATAGCCTCAATCCTTGCAAACAACACAACTTTAGCAAAGGTTTAATCCCATTAGCAAAGATAACAAATTCTGAAAGCAGGAAACAAATTACAGAATAAACGTTTTTTATCTCAGTCAAACTATAATTCTCACAGCTCTGCTGAGAGAAATTACCTCCCTCAAAATAAGTTTTGAAGACCCCTGAGCTCTGTAGAGATGAACCGGATCATGCAGGGAATACAATGAGTTGCTGACTGAAATATTTGATGCGTAGTAAAAGCGCCAAAAAACGGCCCCTCCCCCTCACACACAGCAGTGAGGGAGAACAGAAACTGTCAGAAAACAAATTAAGCAACTGCCAAGTGGAAAAATAGTGCCCAAACATTTATTCACTCAGTACCTCAGTAAATGAAAACGATTTTACATTCCAGCAAAAACGTTAAACATAATCTCTAGTTATTAAACAGCTTTATGTATTTCTTACAGTGTAATTCTAGTGAAGTACCATTCCCCAGAATACTGAAGTGTAAAGTATACATACATGACATTATATCGGTATGGCAGGATTTTCTCATCAATTCCATTGTCAGAAAATAAAAACTGCTACATACCTCTATGCAGATTCATCTGCCCGCTGTCCCCTGATCTGAAGTTTACCTCTCCTCAGATGGCCGAGAAACAGCAATATGATCTTAACTACTCCGGCTAAAATCATAACAAAAACTCTGGTAGATTCTTCTTCAAACTCTGCCAGAGAGATAATAACACACTCCGGTGCTATTTTAAAATAACAAACTTTTGATTGAAGATATAAAACTAAGTATAATCACCATAGTCCTCTCACACATCCTATCTAGTCGTTGGGTGCAAGAGAATGACTGGGAGTGACGTAGAGGGGAGGAGCTATATGCAGCTCTGCTGGGTGAATCCTCTTGCACTTCCTGTTGGGGAGGAGTAATATCCCAGAAGTAATGATGACCCGTGGACTGATCACACTTAACAGAAGAAAACTGAAATATGCATGGGTGTCTTTCAATGTGAAATAAAAGCATGTTTGCAATATACTTGAATTAGGGAAAAAGATTCTAGTAAAAATGATTACTGCTTTATTGTGGCATACGCACATATCCTGTAGGCCCCGTGCACCAATATTCTAACACCGCACCTTCTCGGAGAGTCAGGTGTGGCTTGTATGACACAAATGACATCTTCACAGAATCCATATACACCATCTTTAGCTCTCTGAGCTTGAATACTGGTGCACGGCCCTCACAGGATATGTGCGTATGCCACAGAAAAACAGTCATAACTTTTTCTAGAAGCATTTTTACTAATGGAAGTATACAGCTAAAATGCTTCTATTTAAAATGGAAATGCATTTAATCACATTTCAATTTTGACCTTTTTTAAAATGTTTTTTTACCTTTTATTTACTTTCATTTTAAACAGGGTTTAGTTAAAATGAACTAAACGTGCTATGCAGATATGTAGTTAAAATAAAAATCTGCCTTATCTATTGCTGCTGGGCTTCATTAGTGTGTGTGTGAACCGATCATCACACACTTGTCACTCCAGGTCATATACACGATTTGTTTGCTGGGGGTGAGGTAGACAGACATCAGGGTTAGAATTATAGCTTTGCTATGCGGATGGTCACAGACATGGGACAGAGAATTAAAGTGACGCAGTATTAAATATGTTTTATATAAAAGTGCTGAAGTTAAACGTAAATGGTATAGTATGTGAGGAACATTGGTAAATCGGTTACCACTGATTTTCAAATGTGTCCTCAAGCTTCCCCAACAGGCCAGGTTTTCAGGATTACCTTGGATGAGAGCAGGTCAAATAAGCACGTTTACTAATCGGCTGATTGTTTCACCTGTGCTCCAGTTCAGATATCCTCACAATGTGACCTTTTAGGGAGGCCTGAAGACAGGTTTGTAACCAGTTCTTTATACCGAGGAAGGCTAGGTAAGGTGAAACAGGGTATGGGGATCTAAGTGAATGAGAGAAAGGTGTGTCAGCAAATGGGGTGAATGGGGAAGATGGCAGGTATAGCTGTGGCTTACAAAAGGATAATTATATAGAGGAGGTATGTGGGTAGGCTGACCATATTTCCTTGAGACAAAAACGGGACATTGAGATGTCCAAAACGGGACGGGGTTAATATTCTTTATTCATAGGGAAAAAAGTAAGATTTTAACAAAAGTTCTTTTATGACATGAATATAAACAATTGAGCCAACAATTATCCTTAGCTGAGTTACCCAAAATCATTGTTACATGGTGGAAGAACTGAGAAAAATGTGGAAATAGTTACTTGATAATGATAATTCTTATTTATAAAGTCTGTACAACCAGCACTGCAGCAGCATAATAATAAGCATAATTAATGACAATTTAATTGATTGACAGGCACAGACAATGGTCTTACTTTGGCCATGTACAATTCTTGCAGAACTTAGACATTTGATCTACTTGATCACTATGTTTGTATGTTCACCCTGTGACACAAGAAAATGGTAAGAATGATCTCTCTGGTGATGGTCAGCCACTAATTCGGGTGATGGCAGAGGCAGATAATCATCACATCAGATGATGACAGATCTAGTCCGACTCCTGTCCTTACTAGGCACTAGCTAGTAGTTCTAACTTCCCTCTCATGACCAGTCTCTCTCCTCAGTTCAGTCTGACAGCTCACGACTGAGTACTGACCTGCTGTCACTTGCTTTCAATGATCACGCCCATAATTTTGAGTGCGGGCGGCATAGACATGGTGCTGTGGATCATGTGGGCATGGCCACCCAACCCAAACCCTGCAGTTAAAAAAAACTGCCCTTCCCGCCGGCAGGGAGTTTAAAACATTTTAGTAAGTGGTGTGTGTGCTAAAAAATGACACTTGCACTGGCCGCACGGTCTAATAACCCTCAAAACGGGACAAAATTAATATTATTAAAGAAACGACGGGACAGGGGAAGAAACATAAAATAACGGTACTGTCCCTTTCAAAACGGGACGTATGGTCAGCCTATATGTGGGGAATGTGTCAGTATGTGAGAGAACTAGTTGGTGGCCTGTTTAGGTTTCATGCTGCCCTGGACATGATCTAAGTTGACCTATAAATGACAATCTCCATATTCTCCAAAAGTAGAAGGGGGGGGGGGCAATTTGGGGAAGCTGTGATTAGCAAGGTGGCAAAGCTGTCGGATTTCTTGTCATAATATTGTACCTTCCCCTCCCAAGAACAGCTGTCCTTTTAGGTATGGGCCCAACCAGCCTGTTCCTTTAACAAAAAAACAACAATAGTTGCCTGTGCACATGACACAGTAATTAAATGTGCATCATTTTAGAGAGTCGTATATATTTTATTTTTAGAAAAAAGGAAATACATTTGTAAAGCTACTTTATATTCAGTGTCTCTATTTATTTATTTATTTATTTATTTTTATCTATCTATCCTTTTTACAACATAAATATTTGATTTGTTTGCATATTTTAAGACATAGGTTTAGTGCGATAGCGACCTATAAATATTCATGTCCTGTTCATACTTCAGACTGAGGACAGATATATATTTTAGCAATAGAATGAACACGTGTAATTGAAACACATGTTAAAGGGATAGGACAGTAAAAATTAAACTTGCATGATTCAGATAGATCACTGGTTTTCATTCCTGTCCCCAGACTTCCCTAACAGGTCACATTGTGAGGATATCTGAACTGGAGCACAGGTGAAATAATCAGCTGCTTAGTAAATGTGGTTATTTTACCTGCTCTCATACAAGGTAATCCTGAAAACCCGTCCTGTTGGGGAGGCTTGAGGATAGGTTTGAAAACCAGTGGGAAAGAGAACATGCAAATATTCGACATAAGTGTGAGCTTGCTGGCAATTGGTGCCTGTACACATTTTGTCTCTTGTGATTGGCTAACTAGATGCGTTTAGCTAGCTGCCACTAGTGCAATGCTGTTCCTTCAGCAAAGGATATCAAGGGATTGAAGCAAATTTGATAATAGAAGTAAACTGGACAATTGATTGTTCTCTCTGAATCCTAAAATAAATAAAGGGGTTTCATGTCCCTTTAAGTGGTGGTGCAGGTTTGAGTAGGCAGGAGAGTCTGCCTGCTGAATAGAAACTGGTATTGTGCATCAATGTACAGACCATCCTCCCACATGTTTCTCATGGTAAAACAGAAGATAACCTAGTTAAAACCTGCATGCAACTGATGTACTGGCTGAGTTTTTTTTTTTTTTTTTTTTTTAATCTCTATCGAGAGAGACTCTGTTGTGAGCTATCTTTATTGGTGACTGGAAGCATCTGATGTTGAAGGGACACTGAACCCAAATTTTTTCTTTTGTAATTCAGAAAGAGCATGCAATTTTAAGCAACTTTCTAATTTACTCCTATTAATTTTTCTTCGTTTTCTTGCCATCATTATTTGAAAAAGAAGGCATCTAAGCTTTTTTTTTTTTTTGGTTTCAGTACTCTGGACAGCACTTTTTTATTGGTGGATGAATTTATCCGCCAATCAGCAAGGACAACCCAGGTTGTTCACCAAAAATGGGCCGGCATCTAAACTTACATTCTTGCATTTCAAATAAAGATACCAAGAGAATGAAGAAAATTTGATAATAGGAGTAAATTAGAAAGTTGCTTAAAATTTCATGCTCAATCTGAATCACGAAAGAAACATTTTGGGTACAGTGTCCCTTTAATTTTCTCATTGTCCAAATCAATGAATTAAATGAATATCAAAATAACAATTCATGTAACTTGCAATGTGTATGTGTGCGGTGAAGCTGTCTACAGCTTGGAAATGTATATACACATCAATTTATACCAGTTATATGGTGTATGCAGAGGCAAAACCATCTCACCCTCAGTACAAACCTAATACAACGATCTACCACAAACATTCATAATAGAAACATCCTGTGATTGTAGGTGTCTCAACCACTGAACATAGCTATTCACTTTCTGGTAAATGCAGCTTCTAGTTTTATTCTTTTTAGCGATAAACCAAAAAGGCCTGTGGTGTCTCACTACATTTATCACTCTATATCAGAAGTCTAAAATCAGTAATGTCTTGAGACCTGTGTCATTTATACCTCAACAATAAATGGTTTAGTATGCAGTTGCCTAACAATTAGTTGTGCAAGGTCGCAAAAAAGAACTTTTTAAGGACACCCCCCCCCACACACTATTTTTACTTCTGTAGTCAAATTTTACCCTTTTCTGTTTTGTTTACTACATTCATGTGGGTTTAAAGGGACAGTCAACACCACAAATTTTGTTCTTTAAAAAGAAAGATAATCCTTTTATTACCCATTCCCCAGTTTTGCAAAACCAACACAGTTATAATAATACACGTTTTACGTCTTTAATTACCTTGTATCTAAGATTCTGCTGACTGCCCCTTTATTTCAGTTCTTTTGACAGACTTGCATTTTAGCCAATCAGTGCTCACTCCTAGGTCACTTCACGTGCATGAGCTCAATGTTATCTATATGAAACACATGAACTTATGCCCTCTAGTGGTCAAAATGCATTCAGATTAGAGGCAGTCTTCAAGGTCTAAGAAATTAGCATATGAACCTTCTAGGTTTATTATTATTATTATTATTCTTTATTTATTAAGCGCCAACATATTCCGCAGCGCTGTCCATGGATACAATTCATATAAATAAAACAATACAAGACTTGTAAGATACAGGACAAAATTTACAAACACATACAGGAGGGATTGAGGGCCCTATTTCCGTGGGAACTTACAATCTAGAAGGGTAGGAGGTTGGTAAACAGGAGGTGAGGACTGCAAGATTGAGAAGGATGTTAATACAGAGTTAGATGAGGGAAATATTAGGTAAGTGAAATTAATTTATTATTGAGTTGGGTGGTAGGCTTCCCTGAACAGAAAAGTCTTCAGGGAACATTTAAAGGAAGACAGATTAGGGCAAAGCCTGACAGCACTGGGAAGAGTGTTCCAGAGGGTAGGTGCTGCACGACAGAAGTCCTGCAGTCTAGCATGAGAGGAGGTGATAGTTGCGGATGCAAGGAGCAGGTCATTATTGGATCTTAGTGGACGGGCTGGAGTATACTTGTGTATTAGAGAGGATAGGTAGAGGGGAGCGGTGTTGGTGAGAGTTTTGTATGTAAGGGTGAGAATTTTGAATTTAATTCTGCTTTGAATGGGGAGCCAATGAAGGGACTCACAGAGAGGTGCAGCAGATAGAGCGACGGGAAAGGTGGATCAGCCTGGCAGAGGCATTTAGGATGGATTGAAGAGGGGAGAGGCGGGAAAGAGGAAGGCCAGCGAGTAGGTTGTTGCAGTAGTCAAGTAGGGAGATAACAAGGGAGTAGATTAGTTTTCAGCTAAGAATACCAAGAAAACAAAGCAAAATTGGTGCTAAAAGTAAATTGGAAAGTTGTTTAAAATTACATGCCCTATTTAAATCATGATTTTTAATTTTTTTTTGGACTTGACTGTCCCGTCTCTGTATCCTTTACTACAAATTGGCTACAAAGCACAGGTAGCTATGCACAGGGGTGTACACGTGTCTTAGGAACATGCCCACTTCTGAACCTACCTTAGTATGCTACTATGCTTTCATTAAAAAAGGAAGCTTATAAATTACCACAGTCTATCTGAATAATGAAAGCTTCATTTTGACTTCCTTTTTTTAGCTATTTTAATGACAGGTGATGTGGGAATAAAGGAGGCATTTGTTCAGATAATTGGGATGATATGATTGTGCATGAGTATTAGAGATCAATTCTCTTTTTACTAATTCCTGTGTACTTTTTGTCTTTAACAGCATTATGCGCCCTCAGTATTTGAAAAGTATTCAACCACCTCCACAATTGGAAACAAAGAAGTTTTCCTACACTTGTATGACACAGCAGGTAAATTAGCTGCTCTTTGTTTTTGTTTTTTTGTTAGACTTTTTCCCTTGATCTTGCAGTGTATTTTATTGTAAAATGTGTATAGGTTATACAAATCTTTTTCTTTACTGCAATTATTTATCAATAGTAAAACTCCACACACCATTTGCCTTATTTGGAAGAGCCAATCTGGGCTTTAGTCAGCAGACAAGGCTAGCCGTGGTCATATTAGTATAAAATACTTTCCTTTGCATTGGTTATCTAATTAAGCAAATTCGGGAGATATATGTAGCATGGTTAGCCTCGATAGGAGGGTGCATTTTAAGTCCTGAGAATTAGAAATTCTTAATATTTAGAACTATATTAAATGAAAAGGGGGCACAATGAATAATTTAAGTTTATTACAAAGTTGTTTCATTACGCATGGCTAAAGATTTTATACGGTCCCTTTATAACAACATAAAAGTAGGCGTCTTTAGATCAGTAACTACTTTTACAGTTGTGTGTGCATTGTTAGCTAGATACCTTGCATACAGTACAGCACACTATAGCTGTAATTAAGATCTACTCATTTTGAGGTATTTCCAAAGAGCCTTTGGCATAGGCTAGCATGTGCAGTGAGTAATCTTCCAATTCAAATCCATCTCAGTAAATCAGAACTATCACCAAACCCTTTATTGGTTGCTCAGAAAACAAATATCTCGACAAAGCACAGGCTTCTTTTTTATAGGTGGTCAGACAGAAACCCACAAGCCCAAAATGCATTTTTCATGTGGATCTTTGTTCCTTCCTTCTATGTACATTTTGGTGTATATTTGTTTTTTTTGGTTAAAGTAATGTATAAATTACTTTGGTTCTCTTGGGCAAAGTCTTTTAACTTCATATTCCATGGTAGACTGGAGTACCCAGAACCAGGGGCATGTAGTGCAAAAGCATACACTTAACATGGAATTTTGTTAATTTCAAATTATTCATGGTAGGAGCAGTAAATCACCTACCCCTAATGTTATGATATGTACATTTGAGCACAGATGACTCAAGCAATATAGGTAGAGTACAGAGTTGGGATTGCAGATCTAAAGGAAGGTGATAGTAAATTTGACAAAGATAGTTTACTTTTTTTTTTTTTTCCCATACATTATATGGCCACAAGTATGTGGACACTTGACCATTAAGCCTATATGAGATTGTTGGACATCCCATTCCACCACCATGTGCAGTAAAATGGTGTTGTGCCCCCCTTTGCTGCTCTAACAGCTACCACTCTTCTGGGAAGGCTTTTCACAATATTTTGGAGAGTGTCTGGGGAATATATGTGCCCATTCAGCCAAAAGAGCATTTGGGAAGTCAGTCACTGATGTTGGATAAGAAGGTCTGGATCTCAATCCGCATTCTAATTCATGCCAAAGGTATTCAGTGGGGTTAATGACAGGGCTCTTTGTAGGTCACTTGGCTTCCTCCACACCAAACTCATCAAACCATCGGCTAGATTTAGAGTTTGGCGTTAGCCGTGAAAAGCAGCGTTAAGGGGTCCTAACGCTGCTTTTTGCTGCCCGCTGGTATTTAGAGTCAGGCAGGAAAGGGTCTACCGCTCACTTCCTTTCCGCGACTCCAGGCTACCGCAGATCCCCTTACGTCAATTGCGTATCCTATCTTTTCTATGGGATTTGCAACGCTGGTATTTGGAGTCTTGGAAGAACTGAGCGGTAGAGCCTCTACCGACAAGACTCCTACCTCCAAAAAAAGTCAGTAGTTAAGAGCTTTATGGGCTAACGCCGGAATATAAAGCTCCTAACTACTGTGCTATAAAGTACACTAACACCCATAAACTACCTATGTACCCCTAAACCGAGGCCCCCCACATCGCCAACCCTCTAATAAAAATGTTTAACCCCCTAATCTGCCGACCGGACACCGCCGCCACCTACATTATAGCTATGAACCCCTAATCTGCTGCCCCTAACATTGCCGACACCTATATTATATTTATTACCCCCTAATCTGCCCCCCCCCCCACGTCGCCGCTACCTAACTACACTTATTAACCCCTTATCTGCCAACCGGACCTCGCCACCACTATAATAAATGTATTAACCCCTAAACCGCCATACTCCCGCCTCGCAAACACTATATAATAAATGTTATTAACCCAGAATCTGCCCTCCCTAACAACATCGCCGCCACCTACCTTCAATTATTAACCCCTAATCTCCCGACCTCAACGTTTCCGCTACTATAATAAAGTTCTTAACCCCTAAACCTAAGTCTAACCCTAACACCCCCCTAACATAAATATAATTTAAATTAAACGAAAGAATATTCCTATAATTAAATAAATTATTCCTATTTAAAACTAAATACTTACCTATAAAATAAACCCTAATATAGCTACAATATAACTAATAGTTATATTCTAGCTATTTTAGGATTTATATTTATTTTACAGGCAACTTTGTATTTATTTTAACTAGGTACAATAGCTATTAAATAGTTAATAACTATTTAATAGCTACCTAGTTAAAATAAATACAAAATTACCTGTAAAATAAATCCTAACCTAAGTTACAAATACACCTAACACTACATTATCATTAAATTAATTAAATTAACTACAATTAGCTAAACTAAAATACAATTAAATAAACTATTCTATAATACAAAAACAAACACTAAATTATAAAAAAAAATTACAAGAAGTTTAAACTAATTACACCTAATCTAAGCCCCCTAATAAAATAAAATAAATCCCCCCAAAATAAAAAAATGCCCTACCCTATTCTAAATTACAAAAGTAATCTGCTCTTTTACCAGCCCTTAAAAGGGCTTTTTGCGGGGCATTGCCCCAAAGTAATCCAGCTTTTACCTGTAAAAAATAATACAACCCCCCCAACATTACAACCCACCACCCACATACCCCTACTCTAACCCACCCAAACCCCCCTTAAAAAAACTTAACGCTAACCCCCTGAAGATCTCCCTACCTTGAGTCGTCTTCACCCAACCGGGCCGAATTCTTCATCCAAGGTGCGCAGAGAAGGTCCTTCATCCGGTAGAAGTCTTCATCCAGGCGACGTCTTCAATCTTCATCCATCCGGAGGGGAGCCAACTTCAAAGGAGCAGACGTGGAGCCATCCTCTTCAACCGACAAATGAAGGTTCCTTTAAGGGACGTCATCCAAGATGGCGTCCCTTCAATTCCGATTGGCTGATAGAATCCTATCAGCCAATCGGAATTAAGGTAGGAAAAATCTGATTGGCTGATGCAATCAGCCAATCAGATTGGATCAGCCAATCAGATTGAACTTCAATCGTATTGAGCTTGCATTCTATTGGCTGATTGGAACAGCCAATAGAAAGCGAGCTCAATACGATTGGATCAGCCAATCTGATTTTTCCTACCTTAATTCCGATTGGCTGATAGAATCCTATCAGCCAATCGGAATTGAAGGGACGCCATCTTGGATGACGTCCCTTAAAGGAACCTTCATTCGTCGGTTGAAGAGGATGGCTCCACGTCGGCTCCTTTGAAGATGGCTCCGCTCCGGATGGATGAAGATTGAACCTTCATTCGTCGGGAAGTCGTCGGTTGAAGAGTATGGCTCCGCGTCGGCTCCTTTGAAGATGGCTCCGCGTCGGCTCCTTTGAAGATGGCTCCGCTCTGGATGGATGAAGATTGAAGACGCCGCCTGGATGAAGACTTCTATCGGATGAAGGACCTCCTCTGCGCAACTTGGATGAAGAATTCGGCTTGGCTGGGTGAAGACGACTCAAGGTAGGATGATTTTCAGGAGGTTAGCGATAGGTTGTTTTTGTTTTTTTAAGGGGGGTTTGGGTGGGTTAGAGTAGGGGTATGTGGGTGGTAGGTTGTAATGTTGGGGGGGGGGGTATTGTATTTTCAGGTAAAAGAGCTGATTACTTTGGGGCAATGCCCCGCAAAAAGCACTTTTAAGGACTGGTAAAAGAGCAGATTATTTTTGTAATTTAGAATAGGGTAGGGCATTTTTTTATTTTGGAGGGATTTTTTATTTTATTGGGGGGCTTAGATTAGGTGTAATTAGTTTAAACTTCTTGTAATTTTTTTTTATTTTTTGTAATTTAGTGTTTGTTTTTTGTATTATAGATTAGTTTATTTAATTGTATGTTAGTTTAGCTAATTGTAGTTAATTTAATTAATTTAATGATAGTGTAGTGTTAGGTGTATTTGTAACTTAGGTTAGGATTTATTTTACAGGTAATTTTGTACTTATTTTAACTAGGTAGCTATTAAATAGTTATTAACTATTTAACAGCTATTGTACCTAGTTAAAATAAATACAAAGTTGCCTGTAAAATAAACATAAATCCTAAAATAGCTACAATGTAACTATTATATTGTAGCTATTTTAGGGTTTATTTGATAGGTAAGTATTTAGTTTTAAATAGGAATAATGTATTTAATTATAGGAATATTATTTCGTTTAATTAAAATTATATTTAACTTAGGGGGGTGTTAGGGTTAGAGTTAGGTTTAGGGGTTAATAACTTTATTATAGTAGCGGGCGGGAAATTAGGGGTTAATTGTAGGTAGGTGGCGGCGATGTTAGGGAGGGCAGATTAGGGGTTAATAAAATTTATTATAGTGTTTGCGAGGCGGGAGTGCGGCGGTTTAGGGGTTAATACATTTAATATAGTGGCGGCGAGGTCCGGTCAGCAGATTATGGGTTAATAAGTGTAGGTAAGGTAGTGGCGACGTTTGGGGGGGGGGCAGATTAGGGGGTAATAAATATAATATAGGTGTCGGCGGTGTTAGGGGCAGTAGATTAGGGGTTAATAGCTATAATGTAGGTTGCGGCGGTGTCCGGATCGGCAGATTAGGGGTTAATAATGCAGGTGTCGGCAATAGCGGGGGCAGCAGATTAGGGGTTAATAAGTGTAAAGGGGTGTTTAGACTCAGGGTTCATGTTAGGGTGTTAGGTGCAGACTTAGAGAGTATTTCCCCATAGGAAACAATGGGGCTGCGCTAGGAGCTGAACGCTGCTTTTTTGCAGGTGTTAGTTTTTTTTTTTTCCAGCCAGCTCAGCCCCATTGTATCCTATGGGGATATCGTGCATGAGCACGTTTTTCCAGCTTACCGCTACCGTAAGCAACGCTGGTATTGAGAGTTGAAGGGAAGGTAAATTCTGCTCAACGCTCCCTTTTCTGAGCCTAACGCAGCCATTCAGACAACTCTAAATACCAGCGTTGTCTTAAGGGTGCGCTGGGAAAAAAAGCAGCGTTAGCTACACGGGTCTTTACCGACAAAACTCTAAATCTAGGCGCATGTCTTTATGGACGTTGCTTTGTGTACAGGGACACAGTCAATCTGCAACAGGAAAGAGCCTTCCGCCACAAAGTTTGAAGCGGCCAACAGTCTAAAATGTCTTTGTATCCTGTAGCATTAAGATGACCCGTCACTGAAACTATGGAGCCTAGACCAGACAATTATCCCTCCTACCTCAAACTTTACAGTAGACACTAAGCATTCGGGTAGGTAGTGTTTTCTTGCAATCTATCACACCCAGATCTGCCAGGTACTGAAGTGAGATTGATCACACCAGATAACCTGTTTCCACTGCACCAGGGTCCAGTAACAGCGTGCTTTACACCACTGCAGCTGTCGCTTGGCATTGCATGTGTTGTGAGGTTTATGTACAGCTGCTCGTCCATGGAAACCCATTTCATGAAGCTCCTGATGCGCAATCATTGTGCTGATGTTTCCAGAGGCAGTTTAGAACTCTGTAGTGAGTGATGCAACAGGTCATATGCGTTTTTTTTTTTTTTTTTTTTTTTTTTTTTTTTTCTCACTGAGCAGCTCCACTCTGTGCATTTGCATAGTCTACTACTTTGTGGCTGGACTGTTGCTGTTTGTAGATGCTTCCACTAGACAATAATAGCGTTTACATTTGACCAGGGCAGATCTAGTAGGGTTATATATATATATATATATATATATATATATATTTTTTTTTTTAAACAATCTTGTGGCAAAGGTGGCATCCTATGATAGTGCCACATTTAAAGTCACTGAGCACTTCAGTATGACCCGCTGTACTGTCAATATTTGTCTATGGAGATTTCATGGCTATGAGCTGGATATAATCATCCTATTGGCAATGGGTGTGACTGAAAACCTAAACTCTAATAATTTGTGGTATCCACATACCTTTGGCCATATAGTTTGTGTGTATATGTTATTAAAGGGACATTTTCATGCAAAACTAAACCCATAATGGGATTAAACATGTAACTAAGATCTCCCGGGAGCCTCAAAACATTACTGCTCCAGAGCAGGACACGGGTTGTATTGGGAGGCTTCATGTGTACTCTGGCTCTAATTAGCTCACCAGCCATGTCCTCCTTAGTAACCACAACAAATTGCAGCTCCTCAACAGTATTTTAATCCCCATAGTTAGCGAGGGACATTTAGTGCAAAAATAAAAGGCCCTAATAATGTTACACATTATGTTTACATTATAATACCTATTTAAACTTCTAACAATTAGAATATAGTTTTAAATGTAATATCTTAGCATGGAAAGGATTTTGGTTTCACGGTCTTGTTACACCTAATTTATCTCTCTGGGCTAGTATTATGTATGGTTATTGTTGCTGTTCCTTTTATGAGGAAAATGTATCCTAGATGTTGTTTTTCTTAAGATGTAGTAGTCGTAAGTGAGGACTAGCCTAACCTGTTTCTGGACTCTTGATTCTATGGGTGTCGGATGTGATAAATATTATTTTTCTCTAAACACTGCTTAATCTCACTACAACCAAAATATACAGTTATGGGAGTGCTTGTGCTGAGAGTTATCAAGGACTTATGTAAATGAAATAGTCTTCTAGGAAATAAATGTATTTGTTCTGTGACACACATCATCCTACACTGGTAGAACGAAAATGCTCTGCAGTTCAGGTGTAATCAAAACAGTAGATTTCCCATAGTGACATTTTTGGCTGCACAATGTGTTAGGAAGCTACTGCTGGCTCTAATTACTTCTGAAAGTCCCATGACTTTGAGGGGGACTACAATAGCGCCCTTGTGAGATCTGGAACTGGCTGCTTAGTTCCAGTTGGTCGGCATGGAAATGAATATGCATGACATGGAACTTTTTTTTTTTTTTTTTTCTTCACACATTTGTCACTTAACTGTTTTAAACCTGTGGGGGTTTTTTGTGTTTTTTTTTTTGTGTTTTTTTTAATCTTAACATTTTTAAATAGAGATGGATAATTACCAAGCAATAGAAAGGAGACTGACCCAGTTAAACTCATGAGTAGAACACACTTGCCAGAAGTTTGCACAAATAAGAGTTTTTTTTTTCCATTAGGATGCAGACACCTAGCAACTGGATTTGAGATTTTTGCACTAATAAAACATAATATAAATATAATTAGTCCAAAACAAAATAATGCTGCTTGACACTAGCCATATATATTCAGAGATGACCTTGTTTGCAAAGCCTTTATGTTGCATAAAGTAGTTAAGATATTTAAAACTATTTTTTTTTCTTATTTATTCCATATCCAAAATGACCACAGACTTAGCACTCCTCACTCCCAACCATAGGGAACTTCCATGGTGCACTTTAACATGTAAATATATCTATCATCCATTAATACAATTACATTTTGTGATTCCAAATACAAATATTGACATTTAGAGCATTTATTTGCAGAAAAGACAACTGGTCAAAATAACAAAAAAGATGCAGTGTTTTCAGACCGGCAATAATGCAAAGAAAACAAGTTAATATTCAATTTTAAACACAATACTAATGTTTGGTGGAATACCCTGATTTTCAGACACAGCTTTCATGCGTCTTGGCATGCTCTCCACCAGACTTTCACATTGCTGTTAGCTGACTTTATGCCACTGGAGCTACAATTCCAGCAGCTCTGCTTTGTTTGATGGCTTGTGACCATTTACCTTCCTCTCAATCGCATTCCAGAGATTTTCAATGGGGTTCAGGTCTGGGGATCAGACTGGCCATAACAGGTTCTTGATTTGATGGTCCTACATCCACACCTTGATTGACCTGGCTGTGAGGCATGGAAAAAAAATCATCACAGATCCTCCATTAAATTTCACAGTCGGTGCGAGACACCTCTCCAGGTCTCAGTCTAACCATTAGATGACCAGGTGTTGGGCAAAGCTAAAAATTGGACTCACCAGAGAAGATGACCTGGAATTGGGCAGATTTATCTTTGTGATGAAAACTTGCTTCCTCCTTCTCTGAAAATGTTCCCCAACTCCTGAGGATTGTTTTTTCCAGCAGGACAGTTCTCCATGCCACACAGTCAGGTATGAAGACCACCAGATCAAGACCCTGTCATGGCCAGTCCAATCTCCAGACCTGAACCCAATTGAATACCTCTGGAATGTGAAGAAGAAGATGGATGGTGACAAACCATTAATCAAAGCAGTGCTGCTTGAATTTTTGCACCAGGAGTGGCATAAAGTCATCTGACAGCAATATGAAAGACTGGTGGAGCACATGCCAAGAGAAGACTGGTGGTTCGAACGGTGTCAAAAGGTTTAAAATGACATTTTTCAACATTTAAGAGGAAAATACGTTTCTGAGAAATTATTGAGAATTATAATCAAAGGTAAAATGTGATATTGCATGTGGGTATTTTTATATTACCCTTGAAAGGTTTCCTTCTGTTTGTTTTTCCTTTTTAAAAAGAAATTAGCTTACAATGTCGTGTGGCACATAGGCACAATCTGATAAATGTAGGTGATCTAATAAGCTAAATATATTGCTTTAATCATAACCTGTTTTAGGCTTGATAGTAAACTTATGTGTGGGAATAGAAAGTTGCATTTTAAAGTCTAGCTGTCAGGTGACTTCAGCAAAACTATTCTTAAAGTAAAAGTTAAGTCAAAATTAAACTTTTATGATTTAGATAGAGCATGCAATTAAACACCTATCTAATATACTTCTATTATTTAATTTGTAGTCTTTGAATCCATTGTAAATAAAAGTGTAGGGTAATTTTGTTTGTTTCTTAGCTCTGGCTAAAGCAACCTATGAATGCTCAAGAGCAGTAATGCACTACTTGAAGCTAGCTGCTGATTGGTGACTGCACATATGAGCCTATCTTCATTGGCCATGTGTTCAGCTAGTTTTCAGTAGTTCCTTTGCTGTTTTTTTCAACAATGAATACCATGAGAATGAAGCACATTATATAATAGAGCATACAATTTTAAAACTCATTCCACTTTATTTCTATCTGAATCATAGGGGGAAAAAATAAGATCCATGTCCCTTTAATGTGGAATGCTGGAGCCATGAAATAAACGTATAAGTGCTGAATACAAACAAGCCCAAAGATGTTTTTATTTATTTTGAGGCTTTTAAAGTATGTGGCACATAGGTGACTATGCTGGATAGTGAGCATAGAATTTGGTAGTCCTTATGAATATGATTTATGAATTTATTTTTGCATGCTGATTTTGTCTTAACTAAAAGGTGGCAGAGTAGAAGCAGTCAGTTCTCTGAGACGCACGCAATTCACTTCCTGCAGGAAACTTATGGTCAGAGTGATGATAGCGGAAAAGGTTTGCAAAATGCCGTCTGACTCTGCATTGCATAAAAAAAAGAAGAAAAATTATAAAACTGAATATGTCCATTTGTATTGAGGGGGGAAACCTGTTTGGTACCTTTTTTAGATTCATTTGTGTCCAGATATTTAACCTACAGTATATAAGGTGACCATATAGTTTAGCCACATCACAGATTAACTAACATTGTACCTTTTTTTTTTTTTTTTTTTTTTTTTAAAGGAGATAAAATTCTATTTTCTTTTTAATTTAATGCAGAATGAAACTAAAGATTTTGCTTATTTTAAGGTATATTTTTGATAACTGCAAAATGTTTGTTTAATTAATTTTAATTGTAGTGTTGAACAATGTCCAGTGCTGTAAATACCACAATAAAGTGGGCAAGAAAATCTACACAATACACATCCAGTGAAAAAGTTTTATAAACCAACTCTTTTTCTCAATCCTATAACGACATTCAGAAAGTGACTTCCTTGTATTGTAAAGCAAATCTAACTGGCCAAAGCAGCTCTGAAGGCTTTTGGGACCAAATATGGAAGACAGACTAGTAATAAGTGTGGTAGTAATGCTTGGGCCTAGTATGGAAGACAGACTAGTCATCTATGTGGTAGCAATGAGCTAGTATGGAAGACAGACTAGTAATCAGTGTGTTAGCAATGCCTAGACCTAGTATGGAAGACAGACTAGTAATAAGTGTGGTAGTAATGCTTGGGCCTAGTATGGAAGACAGACTAGTCATCTATGTGGTAGCAATGAGCTAGTATGGAAGACAGACTAGTAATCAGTGTGTTAGCAATGCCTAGACCTAGTATGGAAGACAGACTAGTAATAAGTGTGGTAGTAATGCTTGGGCCTAGTATGGAAGACAGACTAGTCATCTATGTGGTAGCAATGAGCTAGTATGGAAGACAGACTAGTAATCAGTGTGTTAGCAATGCCTAGACCTAGTATGGAAGACAGACTAGTAATAAATGTGGTAGTAATGCTTGGGCCTAGTATGGAAGACAGACTAGTCATCTATGTGGTAGCAATGAGCTAGTATGGAAGACAGACTAGTAATCAGTGTGTTAGCAATGCCTAGACCTAGTATGGAAGACAGACTAGTAATAAGTGTGGTAGTAATGCTTGGGCCTAGTATGGAAGACAGACTAGTCATCTATGTGGTAGCAATGAGCTAGTATGGAAGACAGACTAGTAATCAGTGTGTTAGCAATGCCTAGACCTAGTATGGAAGACAGACTAGTAATAAATGTGGTAGCAATGCCTAGGGCTAGATTTATTAAAGCTGAGGCGTAAAGGGGCGCGTATACGCGCCCCTGTATGCCTCAGCTCGCCTGTGGCGTGACGAAAATACCCGCAGGTATTCGGCATTGCACACGAGCGCAATTTTGCGCTCGCATGCAATCCCGTCCCCTGCCCGCGCACAGCCAATCACGCGCGGGCAGGAGCTGTCAATCTCCTCGGTCTGACTAGACCAAGGAGATTGAATTTCGCCAGATTAGAGGTGGCGAAGAGGCTCAGGAAGCAGCGGTCTGGTGACCACTGCTTGATAAATGACGGCGAGCAAGTTCTTGAGAGAACTTGCTGCCGTAAGGGCTTAATAAATCTAGCCACTAGTATGGAAGACAGACTAGTAATCAGTGTGGTAGCAATGCTTGGGCCTAGTATGGAAGACAGACTAGTAATTGGCGTGGTAGCAATGCCTAGACCTATTATGGAAGACAGATTAGTAATTAGTGTGGTAGCAATGCTGGGACCTAGTATGGAAGACGGACTAGTAATCCGTGTGGTAGCAATGCCTAGACCTAGTTTGGAAGACAGACTATAATCAGTGTGGTAGCAATGCTGGGAGCTTTTACTGAGGTTATGAACTATGTTGTGCCTGAGAAGTAGAGAATTGTTTTTTCATTCTTAGAATTATTAGAATAATGGAATGGGAAATGGGCTTCTTGAAGAAAAAGGTTAAGTAACATTTTGTACCTGATGAAAGAATATAGGGTGTTTTTATGCTTAGCATTATTTTATTTTTTAAAGGGGCATTAAAGTTTTTTTTTTTTTTTTTTTTTTTTTTTTTTTTTTTTTTTTTTTTGCATTTAAATGCGTTTTTTGTTGTTGTGTTTTTTTAGGCTTATGGTTGGGTTTCACTGTCCACCAATTGGAGTTTTCGTTAGCCAGTGAGCAATTAATTTTTAAACTGCTATACTTGAAATTTTTTTTATTGCTACTCTTTCATGTACCTAAGAGGAACAATTTGGAAGTCATCAAAAATTACTTGTGCGATAACAACATAAGATCAGGTGAAAGACATAAGTTCTGAAATGCTTTGGAAAATCCAATAGCAAAATCTTGAAGGTTAAAAAGACATGAAACACAAAATTTTCTTTCATGATTCAGATAGAAGTAAATTGAAAAGTTGTTTAAAATGGTATGCTCTATTATCTAATCTGCTTTGTTCTGTTGGTATACTTTTGTTAAAAAGCATACCTAGGTAGGCTCAGGAGCTGGGCACAAGCTGCTGATTGTTGGCTGCGCATATGTTTCATTTTATTGGCTTATCAATGTGTTCAGCAGCTCCCAGTAGTGCATTGCTGCTCCTTCAGCAAAGGATACCAAGAGAATGAAGCAAAATTGAAAATAGAAGTAAATTGGAAAAGTGTTTAAAATGTATACTCTATTTAAATCACAAAATATTTCAGTTTCATATTTCAAATTTAGGTGGAGTTATGGTGGTGACTTAAAAGTTTGTCAAATATCGGTCTTCCATAGACACAACTGAAATAACAGAATTCTGAGCTTTTCAAGCCTAATTCCTTCTCAGACTCTATCATGAAGAAACTCAGACTCTATCATGAAAGGTACTATACTGGAGAAGATTTTTATTTTTTATTTTTTTACCTTTCACACTATTTTAATAAAGGGCCAGACATGGTGGTAATCTTCTATTTAAAGGCACAGTCCACACTAAAATTGGTATTGTTTAAAAAGATCGTTAACGCCTTTACTACTCAGAGGCTTAACTAGAAACTCCAGTGCCCGGTGCAAGAATCCATAAAGCCCCCCCCCCCCCCCCCCCGGGTTATAAACAGTCACCTATGTGCACACACACATATGGCTTCTGCAATATTAATATTTCACAAGATATGCCGCTGGAGAGTGTACTAGCTGGCACAGAATGTGTGATTGATATTGATAGATATGTAGCTATATATCATCTCCATCATTGTGTTCACTCCCATGGAGTTGTGCACTACACAGCACTAATTGGCTAAAATGCAAGTCAACAGATAATAAATAAATAAATAAATAAATAGCCTTGTGATAAGGGGGCTGTCAGAAGAGGCTTAGATACAAGGTAATCACAGAGGTAAAAAGTATCTTGATATAACCATGTTGGCTGTGCAAAACTTGGGGAATTGGTAATAAATGCATTTACCAATCTTTTTAAACACTAAAAATGTATTGTCCCTTTAATGGTTTGAGACAGGTTAAAAGACACCTAGTTAGACCCCATTGTTCTTCTGAATCAAGGGCTTCATAATCAAGGTATCAGTGTAGGAATTTTCAAGCCTCCGTAGTGAAATTAACTCTTGAAATGAAAACTGAGGAAAGTAACTAGTATTACTGTTTTGAAAGCAGAACTAGATTCCAACATGAGGTCATTGGGCAAATTATGGTGGGTCAATGCATGTTTTGATTAAATTTTCAGACCCAGTCAAGGAAGCAGAGCAGTTTGACAGACAAAGCTAGTCTGAACCTCCAAATGTTGTATATTTTATAGCAATTACTTGAGAATTTCAGCTTCTGGCACTATAACTGGTTAACTTATTTTTCACAATCTCATGGATATCTCCAGAGAAACTTCCATCTAAAGAGACTACTCTCTGGCTTTTGACACCTGGAATGTAAATAGTTAAGATTACACTTGTGTTTAATCTTAGTCCATCTATGAATGCAAATAGCATCCCATGTTGTATGCTTGCTGTGAACTCAGTGTTCCAGAAAAATTATTGGAAGATCGGGGTCCTGAACAAAATATGTGGAGCTTGATCTGATACTAAATGTCCTTGCATCTGAGCAGAGTAGCATCTGAGGTGATTAGTTTCCTTCTGAACAATTGATTCTTGGAGTTGCTGTTGTGATGGTTTAGTAATAGTGTCAAAATCTGCGACCCGACAGAATGTGCGACCACATTCCTGAGCGCACACGTGACCACCAATCACCTGTTAGAGACACCTCATTCCGATTTCGACACTACACCAGCAAATCTAAGACATGAGCTTGAAATGACTTATTGCTTAAAGGGCCATTATACACTCATTTTTTCTTTGCATAAATGTGTTGTAGATTATCTATTTATAAAGCCCATAAAGTTTTTTTTTTTTTTTTTTTTTTTTTTTTTTTTAATGTATAATTTTGCTTATTTTTAAAGAACATTGCTCTGATTTTCAGACTCCTAACCAAGCCCCAAAGTTTTATTTGAATACCATCAGCTACCTTCTCCAGCTTGCTCCTGTTTGTGCAAAGGGTCTTTTCATATGCAGAAGAAGGGGGAGGGGGGGGGGAGTGTCTTATTTCCCACTTGCAGTGGGCTTTCCAACTACCTTTTCAAAAGAGCTAAACTGAAAGCTTCCAAGTACGTTTTTTAAACCATTTTATACTGGATTTTTATGTCAGTATCTGCATCTTATTCTTTATAGTAGTGTCTATTACATGCAGTTATATGAAAATGATTGTATACTGTCCCTTTAAGCAGTCTTTGAGATCCTCTTGCCTGAGAGAGAAACTATTGTAAAATGGACAAAAAAGGGATTTTCTGAAGGTCAGTTTAATAAACTGGTTGGTTTATACCAAATGTTTTCAATAAGAATAAAGGTTTAGATCTTCAGAAGATAATGATAAGATACTTTCTTTTAAAAGATACGATGAGTCCACGGATTTCATCCTTGTGGGATATCTCCTCCTGGTCAGCAGGAGGAGGCAAAGAGCACCACAGCAGAGCTGTATATATTTCTCCTCCCTTCCCTCCCACCCCAGTCATTCTCTTTGCCTGTGTTAGTAATAGGAAGAGTTAAAGTGAGGTGTTAGTTTAGTTTCTTCAATCAAGAGTTTATTATTTTTAAAATGGTACCGGTAGTGCTATTTTACTATAAGGTGTAGCCGTATTCCTTGTCAGCCTCTAGAGTAGAGCTACAGGTGGCTTTAAAGCATTGGGAACTGGTGGGATTTAACCCTCACTGCGCCTCCCATACTAGTGCTGCCCTTCTGGTGATGATGGTCTTAGCAGATATTAACTAAGGCCTTTCTGTGTCCACAGACTTACAGGAGGGAGAAGACCTCTTGATCCTGTGAGACGTGTCATGCTGTCGCTCAGCATAGAGTTAAGTGCAGTCTTTATTTTTCTGGGCCATGCTATCTCAGAAATGGCTGTACTTTTAATCTGTTGGGAAACATAGGCTCTCTGGGAAGGGTTTTCCTATTTTACAGAGCGTGGGGTTGTCATGTCAACAGGCACTATAATTTATTATTTTCACATGTCTGCAAAATGAACTGTTACTGTGAGGGCTCCCTATAGGTCACTACCTAATGTGTACTGGGGACTGACGCTGGGGATGTGTTACCGGAGATTCCGGTTCATAGCTGTGTGTGTTTTTGGGCACTTTGCCAGACTTCGAGTGGCGACAACTACATGTTACGGCAAGCATTCAATTTTGAAGGTTGCTTGTTCCGTCCTGCTATGCAGGGGTATGACGCTCCTTCTCGGATGGCTTAGATGACGCCCACAAAGGACGGGGCTTCTTTTGGCGCGCTGGGGCTCGGAAATTAGCGCGCAGTATACATTAACTTCTGGGAAGCTCCGATTACTTGTAGGAGCTGTTTCTAGTGATGCCAAGACCTCATGGTTGCGAACTAAGCAGGCGGTCTTGGGCGTTGTAGGATCGATCCGGACTTGTGCACGAGTGGTCGGTGGACTGTGGGGGCGGGTAGGAGCCTCAGCAGAGCTGTTGAGGCGAGGTGCTGATAATTGTTAGAAATCGTCTATCTGATTTACACTAAAATAATTCCAGATTGTTAGACGGTTCATTTTTAAGCCCAACATTTTTTTGTCGGGATCTGATATACTACAAATTATTTGCTTGTACTGTTATGCACTGTGCATTTTGACCATAAATTGTAAAGGTAAACAATCCAAGTAATACAATTTAAAGGGACAAGACCAATTTTTTTTTTGCTTGCTTTTCTGTTATCATGGATTCAGATGATATTCAGACTGTAACATGTTCCATGTGTTTGGATGCCACTGTGGAACCTCCTGTTCCTTTTTGCCCTTCCTGCATTGAGAGGGCTTTACACTATAGAGACCAAATTTTTTTTTTGATAAATCTTTGCCTAAGGCGGATGCTTTTCAGGAGTCTACGGATGAGATGCAGAGTATGCCGCAATTTTCTCCCCAAGCGTCGCAGCCCCTAACGCCTGCTCAGGCGGGACCATGTATTTCGCCACTGTATGCTGCTTTTATATTAAAGGACATAGCTGCAGAGATGTCCTCTACTCTTTCTGATGTGTTATCTACCCTTCCCATATCGCACGGCAAGCGTACATGAAGGGACAATTATGTGGTTAATGCAGCCTCTGATACTAGTATGGCGATTGCGGAAGTACCCTCCCGGTATTCTGAGTTGGAGGGTACGGAAGTTTTATCGAAAGGTGAACTTTCTGACTCAGGAAGTGCTTTGCCCCCGACTGATTCTGAAGTGGTGTATTTCAGGTTTAAGCTTGAACACCTCCGCTTATTGCTGAGGGAGGTATTGGTTACTCTGGATGATTGTGACTCAATAGTGGTTCCTCCAGAAAAATTTAGTAAATTGGACAGATACTTGGAAGTTCCATCTTACTCAGATGTCTTTCCAGTTCCAAAGAAGACTTCAGAAATTATTGCAAAAAAGTGGGAGAGACCAGGCATTCCTTTCTCTCCTCCCGTTTTTAAAAAGATGTATCCTGTAGCCGACGCTTTTAGCGATTCTTGGCAGACAGTCCCTAAGGTGGAGGGAGCTATCTCTACCCTGGCCAAAAGAACTACTATTCCCATCGAGAATAGTTGTGCCTTCAAGGACCCTATGGATAAGAAGTTGGAGGGTTTTCTTAAGAAGATTTACGTTCACCAGGGATTCCTATTAAAACCAGCTGCTTGCATTGTTAGTTACCAGTGCGGCCGCTTATTGGTTTGATGCTCTGGAGGAGTCTCTTAAGACTGAGACTCCTTTGGAAGAGATACAGGATAGGATTAAAGCTCTTAAGTTGGCTAACCTGTTTATTACGGATGCTTCTCTGCAGATTACTAAACTGGCGGTTAAGAGTTTGGGCTTTGCCATCTTAGCACGCAGGGCCTTATGGCTGAAGTCTTGGTCTGCGGATGTGTCATCCAAGTCTAAGCTTTTGGCTATTCCTTACAAATGGAAGACCCTGTTCGAGCCTGACTTGAAGGAAATCATTTCTGACATCACGGGAGGTAAGGGTCATCTCCTACCTCAGGATAAAAAGTCCAAACAGAGAGGTCGACAGAGTAATTTTCGTTCCTTTCGAAATTTCAAGGGAGTTCCCTCTTCCTCTAAACAGGAAGGGAACTATTCACAAACCAAGTCTGCTTGGAGACCGAACCAGTCTTGGAACAAGGGTAAACAATCCAAGAAGCCTACTGCTGTTTCCAAGTCAGCATGAAGGGTCGGCCCCCGATCCGGGACCGGATCTAGTGGGGGGGCAGACTCTCTCTCTTCGTCCAGGCTTGGATAAGAGATGTTCAGGATCCCTGGACGCTAGAAATTGTGTCTCAGGGATATCAGTTGGAGTTCAGAAACTCTTCCCCCAGAGGAAGGTTTCTTCTTTCTCGATTATCTGCAGACCAGATAAAAAAAGAGAGGCATTCTTACGTTGTGTAGGAGACCTCTCTCTTCCATGGGGGTAATATTCCCTGTTCGAATACAGGGTCAGGGTTTTTATTCAAATCTCTTTGTAGTTCCCAAAAAAGAGGGAACGTTCTGACCTATTTTAGACCTCAAAAGTCTAAACAAGTTTCTCAGAGTTCCATCCTTCACGATGGAAACTATTTGGACCATTCTGCCATTGATCCAGGAGGGTCAATTTATGACTACCGTGGATCTAAAGGATGCATATCTTCATGTTCCTATCCACAGAGATCATCACAAGTTCCTGAGGTTTGCCTTAATGGAAAACATTTTCAGTTTGTGGCTCTTCCTTTCGGTCTGGCCACGGCACCCAGAATTTTCACAAAGGTTCTGGGGTCTCTGCTGGTGGTTCTAAGACCGCGGGGCATTGCAGTGGCGCCTTATCTGGATGATATTTTGATCCAGGCGTCGTCTTATCATCTAGCAAAGTCTCATACCGACTGTCCTTTCTGAGGACTCACGGGTGGAAAGTGAATCTGGAAAAGAGTTTGCTGGTTCCACAGACAAGGGTTCCTTTCTTGGGAACTCTAATCGACTCTCTATCCATGAAAATCTTTTTGACGGAGGTCAGAAAGTTAAATATTCTGAATACATGCCGAACCCTTCAGACCAATCCTCAGCCGTCAGTGGCTCAGTGCATGGAGCCAATTGGATTTATGGTAGCGGCAATGGACATCATTCCATTTGCTTGTTTTCATCTCAGACCTCCGCAACTGAGCATGCTCAGACAGTGGAATGGAGATTATACAAATTTGTCTCCTCAAATAAATCTAGATCAGGAGACAAGGGACTCTCTTCTATGGTGGTTGTCGCTGCATCATCTATCCCAGGGGACATGCTTCCGCAGACCCTCATGGGTGATAGTGACAATGGGGTGCAGTCTGGAACTCCCTGACTGCACCCCATCCTATCAGGCTGGCGTCCAGTCGGACATTACGACTGTAGCTTACATCAATCATCAGGGAGGAACAAGGAGTTCCTTAGTGATGACAGAAGTAGCCAAGATAATACAGTGGGCGGAGTCCCACTCTTGTTATCTGTCGGCAATCCACATCCCAGGTGTGGAAAACTAGGAAGCGGATTTTCTGAGCAGACAGACATTTCATCCGGAAGAATGGGAACTCCATCCGGAGGTATTTGCCAACCTGATTCTCAGATGGGGCAGGCCGGAGTTGGATCTTATGGCATCTCGTCAGAATGCCAAGCTTCCGAGATACAGGTCCAGGGATTCCCAGGCCGAGCTGATAGATGCCTTGGCAGTACCTTGGTCTTTCAGCCTAGCTTATGTGTTCCCCCCCCCCCCTCCATTTGCTCTCCTTCCCTGGTGATTGCTCGAGTCAAACAGGAGAGGGCATCAGTGATCCTCATCGCTCCTGCATTGCCTCGCAGGATTTGGTATGCCAATCTGGTGGACATGTCATCTCAGCCACCGTGGAAGCTTCCATTGAGGAAAGATCTTTTCATTCAGGGACCCTTCCATCATCCGAATCTAGTTTCTCTGCAGCTAACTGCTTGGAGATTGAACACTTAATTTTATCTAAGCGAGGGTTTTCTGATTCGGTCATAGATACCTTGATTCAGGCACGTAAACCTGTGACTAGGAAAATTTACCATAAGATATGGCGTAAATATCTTTATTGGTGTGAATCCAAGGGCTACTCATGGAGTAGGGTTCGGATTCCCAGGATTTTGTCTTTTCTCCAAGAAGGATTAGAGAAAGGGCTGTCAGCAAGTTCCTTAAAAGGACAGATTTCTGCTTTGTCCATTTTGTTACACAAATGTCTGGCTGATGTTCCAGATGTCCAATCTTTTTATCAGGCTCTGACTAGAATCAGGCCTGTATTTAGACCAATTGCTCCTCCTTGGAGTTTGAATTTAGTTCTTTAGGTTCTTCAAGGGGTTCCGTTTGAACCTATGCATTCCATAGATAATAAGTTATTATCTTGGAAAGTTTTATTTTTGGTTGCTATTTCTTCTGCTCGAAGAGTATCTGAGCTTTCGGCTTTACAATGTGATTCTCCTTATCTTATTTTCCATTCGTATAAGGTGGTGTTACGAACCAAACCTGGTTTTCTTCCTAAGGTTGTTTCAAATAAGAATATTAATCAGGAAATTGTGGTTCCTTCCTTGTGTCCTAATCCTTCTTCTAAGAAGGAGCGGCTGTTATATAATTTGGACGTGGTCCGTGCCTTGAAGTTTTACTTACAGGCTACTAAGGATTTTCGTCGTCTTCTTTGTTGTTTTTTCAGGGAAACGTAGGGGTCAGAAAGCTACGGCTACCTCTTTCTTTTTGGCTGAAGAGTATCATCCGTTTTGCATATGAGACTGCTGGATGAATTAAGTCTCATTCCACTAGGGCTGTGGCTTCCTCATGGGCATTTAAAAATGATGCTTCTGTTGAACAGATTTGCAAAGCTGCAACTTGGTCGTCTCTTCACACTTTTTCTAAATTTTACAAATTTTATACTTTTGCCTCGTCTGAGGCTGTTTTTGGGAGGAAAGTTCTTAAAGCAGTGGTGCCTTCCGTTTAGGTTCCCTGTCTTGTCCCTCCCTTTTTATCCGTGTACTATAGCTTTGGTATTGTATCCCACAAGTAAGGATGAAATCCGTGGACTCATTGTATCTTTTAAAAGAAAAGGAAATTTATTCTTACCTGATAAATTTGTTTCTTTTAAGATACGATGAGTCCGCGGCCCACCCTGTTTTTTATGAGACAGGTCTTTATTTTTAAATTTCAGTCACCTCTGCACCTTGGCTTTTCCTTTCTCTTCCTAACTTCGGTCGAATGACTGGAGTGGGAGGGAAGGGAGGAGCTATATATACAGCTCTGCTGTGGTGCTCTTTGCCTCCTCCTGCTGACCAGGAGGCGATATCCCACAAGTAAGGATGAAATCCGTGGACTCATTGTATCTTAAAAGAAACAAATTTATCCGGTAAGAATAAATTTCCTTTTTTTACTTTAATCTCATTTCCTATTTTAATGATCTTATTTATTTGAAAAACCTTTATCAGTTAATTTGTTGTTTTGTAGTGAATTGGAGCCTTTATCACTCTAGTTGATTTTGCTGAGGCTCCATATCACATCAGACAATATGCTGGATGTGTCATCCCTAGGTATGTGAAGCACAGCTCATACAATAACAAATTTATATTAATTCAAGTGCCTTTCTCATGTGTAAGGAACAACTTGTCTGCAAATAGTACCACTAGACTATTCACATTTTTGTCTTCTCCAACTGATTATACTTGTGGTCGTTGGAGAGGATCCATACTTCATATTAATACTCCTATCCCAACAAAGTCTAGAAATGGGTGTATCTATACTATCTACTTCAGGAATGTTCACAAACTAAAAGATAAAAAATTATTAAAACTTAGGAGTGTGAATTCCTTGAGCAGGCTTGGAACAATAATCTGAAATCTGGTCTAAACTATATAAGAAATGGTAAAACCCATTAGGGCAGTTTACCCACCAATAGACTTGCTTCACGCATTCTCTTGATTTCTATGATGTGTATTTGTAATCATTAGGCTTTTTCCCTAGCTAAATGAAAAGAAACTGGAGTAATTGCAGTTTATTGGAGTAATTGTGCAGCGGTACAAGGATTACATAAGACTTTTTATCAATAGTAAATTTAGCCTTTCAAGTACATTCTAACCTTTGTACATTAGCAAATATCTAGTACTTGTAGTGGCAGGAGCAGGTACTGTGGTCTTCTTTACATAAAGAGGATCTTTAATAGCTCCAGTCCCCTTTAGTATAAACTCTCCCTGGTGCCTCTCTGTCAAATGAGGGAGTTGGTTGCTTTGTTAGAGCCTAATCTTATTGCTGTTGCAGGTGATCACTGTTATAGCATTCACCTGGGGTTTTAAAAAGACATGAAGCTAAAAAGGGTACACACCCTTCTGTCTAACAGGGGGGGGGGGGGGTATATGTTCCTTTAAGTCATGTGGTGGAGGATAAGGTTATTATAAGTAATTGCATGTAATAGCATTGCAATAAACAATACTGCACTGATTCAGTGATGCAAGGAATGAGGCGGGGCTTCTGGTTATTCTGCAGTCTATTTATAGGGTGGCAAATTCTCGGGACTGACCAGCTTCCCTTTGTTAGATTTGTTTTAGTTTAATAGCAGGTTGTACAGCCTGGCTATCACTGATCTAGTTAGTCTGCCTTCTTGTACTGTTGTCTATATTTAAAAAAAAAAAAAAAAATTACTGGTAATTTCCTATTTGGTCCAAAGGGAAACTTGCTCTTTCTGGTAGGTGCTTTAATCTTTCCCAGGACTAGAAGAACAAGTTTTTAGGCTGCTCCTGATAGGTGCTAGCATTTGTTTTATTTTAATACGAACTAAATAGGAGCTTTTAAAATCTGCTACTTCACAGACTGATTTTATTTGATAATTTATTACAATGTAGTAAATTGATACTTATTATTCAAACATACATTATTTAACACTGATACAAATATGTTTTTATGTTTTTGTCAAATCTTTGTGATCATGGCATTTATATGAATACCTTCTTTTCAATTAGCTTGAATTCACATGAAGTTGTATTACAACTTACTGAGTATATGGTGTCTGGTAAAGTATTAAATAGTTTAAGTTTAGTTAACCCTGTATTGTATACTAGTGCTGCTGGTTATGGTGATAGTGATTTTGGAATCAAGAGTACCTTTTTGGTATCTAGGGGATAATAGTGGATTATGGAACACACAGGAGTAGCGCTAAAAAGCAGTCAAGGTCTTCCAATCAATAATAATTTTTAATAAGAAAATTTATATACATATAAAACACAATAAATATTAGACATAATAAATAAATATAAAAATATATATATTCTGGCTTATGTGGTTTACCTTGCTCAGTGTTAACATTTTAAAACGTTTTCTTTAATGTTCCATTATACTGTTCATGCAGTGTAGCTACTGTGCTGCTTTTCAGTAAAAAAACACTCTTAAATCTGAGGTTTAACTGAATTCCATTTAAACATCAGAGTTCTATCCTTAGAATTTCTATTTGTTGAATTATCCTTCCCTATATTTACATGCTTTTTCCCTTGTTTGGATATTGACTGGCTGAACTCCAGTGCCTGCTGATGAAAGGTCTTACCTCCCCCTGCATGTCACACCTCACTACCCCATGAGTATTCTGATGCGTTATTAGTATAAGCAGTGCTTAAAATTCCTCCATAACATTCAGGTAAGAATGGGAAGGAGCTGAAGGCACCTCCAGTAATAATTCCAAGGCATTCAAAGATGTGGGCAGAGTCTGTAGTGTTTTAACCCTTTTGCTACTCTAACCATGGGTGTCTATGGGGGGGGGGGCAATTCTAGAATGTACAAATTGCAGGAAAAAAATACAATTTAATGTCCATTTTTAGAGGAATGCTTGGGAAGAAACACAGTATTCTTTGAGTTATAGCATTTTAGAATTCTTAGTTCACTATTTCCCTTTCAGTATTATGATTCTGCAATTCTAGACTATAATTCCCAGCATGCATTGTATAGTAGTGAGGAGTGAGCTTCCTCTAAGGCAGAAAGCTTTGTATGATATCATGCCCCCTCGTCCATGCTGTGTGTGTATATGTGCCCCAGGGAAAGCAGTTTAGGAGTATTGACTGACCCTTAAAGGGACAGTCTACAATAGAATTTTTATTGTTTTTAAAGATAGATAATCCCTTTATTACTTATTATCCAACCAACATAGTTTATATTAATATACTTTTTACCTCTGTGATTACCTCTAAGCATCTTCTGACAGTCCCCTGATCACATGACTGTGACTATTTAAAATATATTGAGTTGCATTTAGTACTGTGTGTTGTGCTAACTCTTAAATAACTTCCCGGGCATGAACACATTGTTATCTATATGGCCCACATTAACTATCAGTCTCCTGTATTCCTGGGGAATGGGTGGTAAAGGCATTAGCTATCTTTTTTTAAACAATTACAATTTTTGTGTAGACTGTTCCTTTTAACACAAGTTTTAAATCCAAGCCCTTCAACTGAATGAACTTTTGGCTGTCAGCTGTGAAAGGGTTAAACTATTTCAACAGTATCTAATATGTGAATCATCTTTGAATTAGTTATTCAGACAGGGATTTTCCTCAATAGCTGTGTGACTAAAGCAGCCTTTAGAAGAGAAACACACTTTTTATTACTGGACATTTTACAGTATAAACCTATTACATTTTTTAAATGAATGTAACACATTTCTGTAGAATTATTACCTTGTTTACCTTGAAAGGCTTCTTTCTCTTTACAGAACCAGTAACTACTGCTGAAGCAGTAATGGTTTTTGCTAGAAGCATTTGTGAATTTGTACATTTCAGTTTTTGACCATTGTATCCCTTTAAAGGGACACTGAACCCAATTTTTTTCTTTTTTCATTATTCTGATGGAGCATGCAATTTTAAGCATATTTCTAATTTACTCCTATTATCAATTTGTATTCGTTCTCTTGCTATCTTTATTTGAAAAAGAAGGCATCTAAGCTTTTTTTTGGGGAGTTCAGACCTCTGGACAGCACTTTTTTATTGGTGGATGAATTTATCCAATCAGCAAGAACAACCCAGGTTGTTCACCAAAAATTGGCCGGCATCTAAACTTACTTTCTTGCATTTCAAATAAAGATACCAAGAGAATGAAGAAACTTTGATAAAAGGAGTAAATTAGAAAGTTGCTTAAAATGTCATGTTCTATCTGAATCATGAAATAAAATATTTGGGTTCAGTGTCCCTTTAAGCAAAGACTTGGCAAGTCCTGGGAGCCCCAGCTGCTTCTGGTTCTTAAAGGAACATTCAAGTCGAAATAAAAAAATTCTATTTACATACAGCATGTAATTTTTTTTTTTTTTTTTAAATTTTTATTGAGGTAGTATGGCAAACAAAAATACATTTTCACAAAGAAACATCACGGCAACATGCCCATTTGACATACATTAGGGTTTACATGGTGAATTAAACAGGCATGTCTTCACATCTGCAGAAACTAAGCACATCCTAACCCTAAGGTACATTTTCAAGTCATGGATATTACCTCATTTTACATAAGTGTATTTTCTAAAGGGCAAAATAAATTAACTAATAATTATCTTACGGCCTAACTTACATGCAAAGGTTCCAAGAAAAAACAGGGGTAGGCCTTTATGCATCCCTACTATTCACATCAGAACAAGAAACAGTTAAACAGAAGAATTAATAGTACAGCTTTTATACAATATATCATATCATAACATAACACAAAACCCCTTCAAAATATATCAAAGTGTATGTGAAATATACCTCATGTAAAAGTTAGCCGCCACTCTCAGGCCACGGTTGTCTAAAATCACTATGAGGTAACTATAGGGGGTTATGGCAATAGGGAGTAGGGACCCTCTAGGGCCCAACATATTAACAGCATTCTATATAAACATATGTGCTGATCTTATACAGAAATGGTCTATAGGCCACTTTTGGGCACTTATAAATTGTACTATGCATCTGAACGTATTAAATATTATGCAACTAACTACATTGGAGGTATATGAAACAGCTCACAGCTGCACAGGTCCTCTAAGATCCCTCCCAAAATAGTAATATACACTCTTGTACTATATAGAGGACATTCAAATATTATAATCTTAAAGGTGCGCCTTGTGATATGAAGACCTGTGGGGTATGAAATGGCATGTTGTGACGGATATTTTAACCAGCCCCTACTACCATTAAACACCACATATTATATACTTAGCACTTATCCTAGCATCATGTCAGCAAAATTTTCTATGGAGTACTGTACAATATGAACCACCGAGTTTAGTATACTAGAAATGCTGAACAGTATTTACAACACATGCATACATACACTTGCGCACACACACATATATCATAACCACCGAGTTTAGTATACTAGAAATGCTGAACATTATTTACAACACATGCATACATACACTTGCGCACACACACACACACACATATATCATAACCACCGAGTTTAGTATACTAGAAATGCTGAACATTATTTACAACACATGCATACATACACTTGCGCACACACACACATATATCATAACCACCGAGTTTAGTATACTAGAAATGCTGAACATTATTTACAACACATGCATACATACACTTGCGCACACACACACACACACACATATATCATAACCACCGAGTTTAGTATACTAGAAATGCTGAACATTATTTACAACACATGCATACATACACTTGCACACACACATATATCATAACCACCGAGTTTAGTATACTAGAAATGCTGAACATTATTTACAACACATGCATACATACACTTGCACACACACATATATCATAACCACCGAGTTTAGTATACTAGAAATGCTGAACATTATTTACAACACATGCATACATACACTTGCGCGCGCGCACACACACACACACACACACACACACACACACACACACACACACATATCATCACAATGACACAACCTGGTATGCAAAACAGCCTACAATACCTAGAGTCATTTGCAAAACTAAGCACAAGTGCAGCGTAGATAAGGAAAGCTGGAGAGAGAGCATATGGTCAATTCAAGCCATTATATATAACAGGGGCCAGCTTCTGGGTAGTAAGTCTGGTGGAAACAGGGGCCCCACACCTCCAAAGACATATGTGCTTATAATAGGGAATACACTGGGCCATAGCCCACCAGGCCCACTATTCTCAGTATAATAAACATAAGGAGACATCTTGTTGGCAGAGACTGCTATCACTGCATGTAATGGGGTATGAAATCAGTTCTGGGGCATAGTGAAACATGGTAGTGCATGCAAAATTCTAAAACATCACATTTCATGTCACCCATCAGGCCACCCCTCCCCACTCAGCAAGCATCCGTTATGAAGCCACATATATAGTAACACAGCGTTATAAGACACATTGTGGGAAAATAATGTTATAGTAGTAAAGTACTACCTCATATTTGTACCTTACACCATTATCCCTCTCCAAGTAGATAGCGTCAAAATCATTCAGTTTACTACACATTTCTGGACATACCAAGTGCAAGGAGAATGTATAACGAAACAAGTATATATGTAAATGCGGCTCTTGTGTTCACACATTACTATCTATTAAATGCAAGTACTGCATGTCCACTATGTTCGTAGGAATAATCATGTGCTTGCGCTCAGCAGCTAAGGGGATAGATCTTCTCCTTTAACCGATACTGGCTTTCAGTAGTCTTGTGAGTCCCAGGCCGTATAGGAAGAAAAACACAGCTGGGTATAACAACCCTCTCAAGACCTTAAGCTGGATCTGTCTGTGTTGAGCCGGGCCGGACCGAAAATCACCCTCTCTGCTGAGACACTGCCTGGTAAGTCCCACTTGAGCCTCCAGGGTCACTCTCCACCTTAGTAAACCTGTAGGTCTTTCAATAGGTATAACCATTGTCCCGAACTCCCAAGATGTGTCCAGGAAGCCCATGGCACCGTGCTTTGAGACAATCTGTAACTCAGATCTCCCGTAGGTATCCATCTCCTGTGGACTATTAGGCCCCATAAACAGCCCGGAAGGACCGTCCGCTGCCTTCCGCGCCAGGGGTATAGGATTGTGGATGTATTCTTCGCATAGGTCAACCAGTCCGCACGCCTCATTACTCCTCAGTGTCAGTGGGTACCTCGACACACAGATATCCTTATCCTGCTGCTGGGCTGTAAATCTCACTGGCTGCACTGCCTCAGGTTCAATGGAGTTCCTCCTTTCCACCACGTGGTCCATTAGGGACTGCAAGCGATCCAAACGGCCCAGCACATTTCTCTCCCATTCTTTAAAGAGGGCTTGTATGAAAATATAAGAGTCTTCCATTGTTGCAAAATGTAAATAAAGCTATATTGCAGAGATGCTCAATTTACTCTGCTTACCCGGTTTCCCGGGGGGGATGCTGAGATCTCTCTCCCCAAGAGCCGCCTAAAGACCTCAACGATCCGGTCTGAGAAGTCCTGATCTGATCAAAAATTAGAAAGTCCAGTACGGCACAATACTCTGAATGTTATAACATATAATTAGACACTGGATGGCTATTGAGTGACCAAATTACAAGACGGATTGCAAATTGGTTCTACAGAGCTTTCAGTTTAGCGACCATCTTGGGTCTTTGCCCGGACACGCCCCCACAGCATGTAATTTTAAGATGCTTTCCAATTTATTTTCATTATCAAATTTTGCACAGTCTTTTTATATTCACACTTTAAGTGGAACAAGATCCTACTGAGCATGTGCACAAGCTCACAGGGTATGCAGATACTAGTCTGTGATTGGCTGATGTCTGTCACATGATACAGGGGGCCGGAAAATGGTAGAAAAAAAATTCAGAAAAAAATCTTGTGCTTTTTTAAAATTGAGAGGAAGTTATTGGATTGTCTTTTTATTATGTACTGTCTACTGCATTGAGTAGTCCTTTTAAAGGGATATGAAACCCAAAAAAATATTTTGTTATTTAGACAGAACATACAATGTTAAAGGGACACTGAACCCAATTTTTTTCTTTTGTGATTCAGATAGAGCATGCAATTTTAAGCAACTTTCTAATTGACTCCTATTATCAATTTTTCTTCATTCCCTTGCTATCTTTATTTGAAAAAGAAGGCATCTAAGCTTTTTCTCCAACATTGGTGTGTCCGGTCCACGGTGTCATCCATTACTTGTGGGATATTCTCCTCCCCCACAGGGAAAGGCAAGGAGAGCACACAGCAAGAGCTGTCCATATAGTCCCTCCCAGGCTCCGCCCCCCCAGTCATTCTCCTTGCCGCTCTGAACAAGTAGCATCTCCTCGGGGATGGTGAGGAGTTTGTGGTGTTTAGTTGTAGTTTTTTATTCTATCAAGAGTTTGTTATTTTAAAATAGTGCTGGTATGTACTATTTACTCTGAAACAGAAAGAGATGAAGATTTCTGTTTGTGAGAGGATTATGATTTTAGCAGCAGTTACTAAAATCGTTTGCTGTTTCCACATAGGACTGTTGAGATGAGAGAACTTCAGTTGGGGGGAACAGTTTGCAGACTTTTCTGCTCAAGGTATGACTAGCCATATTTCTAACAAGACTGTGTAATGCTGGAAGGCTGTCATTTTCCCCTCATCGGGATCGGTAAGCCATTTTCTTAGTCTCAAACAGAATAAAGGGCTTATTATGGGCTATAAACTGGTAGACACTTTTAGGGGCTAAATCGATTGCTTTATTTAACTATTATATGCAGTTTGAAGTTGTATTTCACACTTTTATAACATTGGGGAACGTTTTTAGCACCAGGCACTTGTTAAGACACCTTCCCAGTCAGGAAGGGCCTTTCTCTGTAGTAGGCAGAGCCTCATTTTCGCGCCATTACTGTGCAGTTAATTTTGAGTTCAGTACATGCAGCTGCATGTGTGAGGGTCTGGAATCCACTAAAAACGTTCCTAGAAGGCTTCATTTGGTATCATATACCCCCCTGGGATTGGTGAAGTTGCAGCAAAGGCTGTGGCTGGGACTGTAAGGGGGTTAAAATTAAAAACGGCTCCGGTTTCCACATTTTAAGGGTTAACGGCTTGAAAATTGGGGTGCAATACTTTGAATGTATTAAGACACTGTGGTGAAAATTTGGTAAAGATTGGATAATTCCTTCATAGTTTTTCACATATTCAGTAATAAAGTGTGCCCTGTTTAACATTTAAAGAGACAGTAACGGTTTTGTTTTAAAACGGTTTTTGTGCTTTATTAACCAGTTTAAGCCTGTTTAACATGTCTGTACCTTCAGATAGATCATGTTCTGTATGTATGGTAGCCAATGTGGTTCCCCCTTCAAATATAGTGTGATAATTGTGCCATTGCGTCCAAACAAAGTAAGGACAGAACGGTCACAAATTGTAAAGTTGCCCAGGATGATTCCTCAGATGAAGGAAGTAGACATAGTTCTACATCATCTCCTTCTGTGTCTATACCAGTTATGCCCGCGCAGGCGACCCCTAGTACTTCTAGCGCGCCAATGCTTGTTACTATGCAGTAATTGACGGCAGTAATGGATAACTCCATAGCTAATATTTTATCCAAAATGCCAGCATTTCAGAGAAAGCGCGATTGCTCTGTTTTAAACACTGTAGAGCAGGAGGGTGCTGATGATAATTTTTCTGTCATACCCTCACACCAATCTGAAGTGGCAGTGAGGGAGGGTTTGTCAGATGGGGAAATTTCTGATACAGGAAGAATTTCTCAGCAGGCAGAACCTGATGTTGTGACATTTAAATTTAAATTAGAGCATCTCCGCGCATTACTTAAGGAGGTGCTATCTACTCTGGATGATTGTGACAATCTGGTCAACCCAGAAAAATTGTGCAAGATGGACAGTCCCTTGAGGTCCCGGTGCACCCTGATGCTTTTCCGATACCTAAACGGGTGGCGGACATAGTGAATAAGGAGTGGGAGAAGCCAGGCATACCTTTTTGTCCCTCCTCCTATATTTAAGAAATTGTTCCCTATGGTCGACCCCAGGAAGGACACATGGCAAACAGTCCCTAAGGTCGAGGAGGAGTTTTCTACTCTAGCCAAGCGCACGACCATTCCTATTGAGGATAATTGTGCTTTCAAAGATCCTATGGATAAAAAATTGGAGGGTTTGCTTAAAAAGATTTTTGTACAGCAAGGTTACCTCCTTCAACCTATTTCGTGCATTATTCCTGTCACTACAGAGGCGTGGTTCTGGTTCGAGGAACTGGAAAAGTCGCTCAGTAGGGAGACTCCGTATGAGGAAGTCATGGACAGAATTTACGCACTTAAGTTAGCTAATTCCTTTATTTTAGACGCCGCTTTGCAGTTAGCGAGGTTAGCGGCAAAAAATTCAGGGTTTACAATTGTGGCGCGCAGAGCGCTCTGGCTAAAGTCTTGGCGGATGTATCTTCCAAGACAAAATTGCTTAATACCCCTTTCAAAGGTAAGACCCTTTTTGGGCCAGAATTGAAAGAGATTTTCTCCAACATAGGTGTGTCCGGTCCACGGCGTCATCCTTACTTGTGGGATATTCTCTTCCCCAACAGGAAATGGCAAAGAGCCCAGCAAAGCTGGTCACATGATCCCTCCTAGGCTCCGCCTACCCCAGTCATTCTCTTTGCCGTTGTACAGGCAACATCTCCACGGAGATGGCTTAGAGTTTTTTAGTGTTTAACTGTAGTTTTTATTATTCAATCAAGAGTTTGTTATTTTAAAATAGTGCTGGTATGTACTATTTACTCAGAAACAGAAAAGAGATGAAGATTTCTGTTTGTATGAGGAAAATGATTTTAGCACCGTAACTAAAATCCATGGCTGTTCCACACAGGACTGTTGAGAGCAATTAACTTCAGTTGGGGGAACAGTGTGCAGTCTCTTGCTGCTTGAGGTATGACACATTCTAACAAGACGACGTAATGCTGGAAGCTGTCATTTTTCCCTATGGGATCCGGTAAGCCATGTTTATTACGATGGTAAATAAGGGCTTCACAAGGGCTTATTAAGACTGTAGACTTTTCTGGGCTAAATCGATTCATTTTTAACACATATTTAGCCTTGAGGAATCATTTTATCTGGGTATATTCATATTATAATATCGGCAGGCACTGTATTAGACACCTTATTTCTCAGGGGCTTTCCCAAAGCATAAGCAGAGCCTCATTTTCGCGCCGGTGTGGCGCACTTGTTTTTGAGAGGCATGGCATGCAGTCGCATGTGAGAGGAGCTCTGATACTTAGTAAAGACTTTCTGAAGGCGTCATTTGGTATCGTATTCCCCTTTGGGTTTGGTTGGGTCTCAGCAAAGCAGATACCAGGGACTGTAAAGGGGTTAAAGTGTTTAAACGGCTCCGGTTCCGTTATTTTAAGGGTTAAAGCTTCCAAATTTGGTGTGCAATACTTTTAAGGCTTTAAGACACTGTGGTGAAAATTTGGTGAATTTTGTACAATTCCTTCATGTTTTTTCGCAATTGCAGTAATAAAGTGTGTTCAGTTTAAAATTTAAAGTGACAGTAACGGTTTTATTTTAAAACGTTTTTTGTACTTTATTATCAATTTTATGCCTGTTTAACATGTCTGAACTACCAGATAGACTGTGTTCTGAATGTGGGGAAGCCAGAATTCCTGCTCATTTAAATAAATGTGATTTATGTGATAATGACAATGATGCCCAAGATGATTCCTCAAGTGAGGGGAGTAAGCATGGTACTGCATCATTCCCTCCTTCGTCTACACGAGTCTTGCCCACTCAGGAGGCCCCTAGTACATCTAGCGCGCCAATACTCCTTACTATGCAACAATTAACGGCTGTAATGGATAATTCTGTCAAAAGCATTTTAGCCAAAATGAACCCTTGTCAGCGTAAGCGTGGCTGCTCTGTTTTAGTTACTGAAGAGCATGACGACGCTGATATTAATATCTCTGAAGGGCCCCTAACCCAATCTGAGGGGGCCAGGGAGGTTTTGTCTGAGGGAGAAATTACTGATTCAGGGAACATTTCTCAACAGGCTGAACCTGATGTAATTGCATTTAAATTTAAGTTGGAACATCTCCGCATTCTGCTTAAGGAGGTATTATCCACTCTGGATGATTGTGAAAAGTTGGTCATCCCAGAGAAACTATGTAAAATGGACAAGTTCCTAGAGGTGCCGGGGCTCCCAGAAGCTTTTCCTATACCCAAGCGGGTGGCGGACATTGTTAATAAAGAATGGGAAAGGCCCGGTATTCCTTTCGTCCCTCCCCCCATATTTAAAAAATTGTTTCCTATGGTCGACCCCAGAAAGGACTTATGGCAGACAGTCCCCAAGGTCGAGGGAGCGGTTTCTACTTTAAACAAACGCACCACTATACCCATAGAGGATAGTTGTGCTTTCAAAGATCCTATGGATAAAAAATTAGAAGGTTTGCTTAAAAAGATGTTTGTTCAGCAGGGTTACCTTCTACAACCAATTTCATGCATTGTCCCTGTCACTACAGCCGCATGTTTCTGGTTTGATGAGCTGATAAAGGCGCTCGATAGTGATTCTCCTCCTTATGAGGAGATTATGGACAGAATCAATGCTCTCAAATTGGCTAATTCTTTCACCCTAGACGCCACTTTGCAATTGGCTAGGTTAGCGGCTAAGAATTCTGGGTTTGCTATTGTGGCGCGCAGAGCGCTTTGGTTGAAATCTTGGTCGGCTGATGCGTCTTCCAAGAACAAGCTACTAAACATTCCTTTCAAGGGGAAAACGCTGTTTGGCCCTGACTTGAAAGAGATTATCTCTGATATCACTGGGGGTAAGGGCCACGCCCTTCCTCAGGATCGGCCTTTCAAGGCGAAAAATAGACCTAATTTTCGTCCCTTTCGTAAAAACGGACCAGCCCAAAGTGCTACGTCCTCTAAGCAAGAGGGTAATACTTCTCAAGCCAAGCCAGCTTGGAGACCAACGCAAGGCTGGAACAAGGGAAAGCAGGCCAAGAAACCTGCCACTGCTACCAAGACAGCATGAAATATTGGCCCCCGATCCGGGACCGGATCTGGTGGGGGGCAGACTCTCTCTCTTCGCTCAGGCTTGGGCAAGAGATGTTCTGGATCCTTGGGCGCTAGAAATAGTCTCCCAGGGTTATCTTCTGGAATTCAAGGGACTTCCCCCAAGGGGGAGGTTCCACAGGTCTCAGTTGTCTTCAGACCACATAAAAAGACAGGCGTTCTTACATTGTGTAGAAGACCTGTTAAAAATGGGAGTGATTCATCCTGTTCCACTAAGAGAACAAGGGATGGGGTTCTACTCCAATCTGTTCATAGTTCCCAAAAAAGAGGGAACGTTCAGACCAATCTTAGATCTCAAGATCTTAAACAAGTTTCTCAAGGTTCCATCATTCAAGATGGAAACCATTCGAACTATTCTTCCTTCCATCCAGGAAGGTCAATTTATGACCACGGTGGATTTAAAGGATGCGTATCTACATATTCCTATCCACAAGGAACATCATCGGTTCCTAAGGTTCGCATTCCTGGACAAACATTACCAGTTCGTGGCGCTTCCTTTCGGATTAGCCACTGCTCCAAGGATTTTCACAAAGGTACTAGGGTCCCTTCTAGCGGTGCTAAGACCAAGGGGCATTGCAGTAGTACCTTACCTGGACGACATTCTGATTCAAGCGTCGTCCCTTCCTCAAGCAAAGGCTCACACGGACATCGTCCTGGCCTTTCTCAGATCTCACGGCTGGAAAGTGAACGTGGAAAAGAGTTCTCTATCCCCGTCAACAAGGGTTCCCTTCTTGGGAACAATTATAGACTCCTTAGAAATGAGGATCTTTCTAACAGAGGCCAGAAAAACAAAACTTCTAGACTCTTGTCGGATACTTCATTCCGTTCCTCTTCCTTCCATAGCTCAGTGCATGGAAGTGATCGGGTTGATGGTAGCGGCAATGGACATAGTTCCTTTTGCGCGCATTCATCTAAGACCATTACAACTGTGCATGCTCAGTCAGTGGAATGGGGACTATACAGACTTGTCTCCGAAGATACAAGTAAATCAGAGGACCAGAGACTCACTCCGTTGGTGGCTGTCCCTGGACAATCTGTCACAAGGGATGACGTTCCGCAGACCAGAGTGGGTCATTGTCACGACCGACGCCAGTCTGATGGGCTGGGGCGCGGTCTGGGGATCCCTGAAAGCTCAGGGTCTTTGGTCTCGGGAAGAATCTCTTCTACCGATAAATATTCTGGAACTGAGAGCGATATTCAATGCTCTCAAGGCCTGGCCTCGGCTAGCGAGGACCAAGTTCATACGGTTTCAATCAGACAACATGACAACTGTTGCGTACATCAACCATCAGGGGGGAACGAGGAGTTCCCTAGCGATGGAAGAAGTGACCAAAATCATTCTATGGGCGGAGTCTCACTCCTGCCACCTGTCTGCTATCCACATCCCAGGAGTGGAAAATTGGGAAGCGGATTTTCTGAGTCGTCAGACATTGCATCCGGGGGAGTGGGAACTCCATCCGGAAATCTTTGCCCAAGTCACTCACCTGTGGGGCATTCCAGACATGGATCTGATGGCCTCTCGTCAGAACTTCAAAGTTCCTTGCTACGGGGCCAGATCCAGGGATCCCAAGGCGGCTCTAGTGGATGCACTAGTAGCACCTTGGACCTTCAAACTAGCTTATGTGTTCCCGCCATTTCCTCTCATCCCCAGGCTGGTAGCCAGGATCAATCAGGAGAGGGCGTCGGTGATCTTGATAGCTCCTGCGTGGCCACGCAGGACTTGGTTTGCAGATCTGGTGAATATGTCATCGGCTCCACCTTGGAAGCTACCTTTGAGACGAGACCTTCTTGTTCAGGGTCCGTTCGAACATCCGAATCTGGTCTCACTCCAGCTGACTGCTTGGAGATTGAACGCTTGATTTTATCGAAGCGAGGATTCTCAGATTCTGTTATCGATACTCTTGTTCAGGCCAGAAAGCCTGTAACTAGAAAGATTTACCACAAAATTTGGAAAAAATATATCTGTTGGTGTGAATCTAAAGGATTCCCTTGGGACAAGGTTAAGATTCCTAGGATTCTATCCTTCCTTCAAGAAGGATTGGAAAAAGGATTATCTGCAAGTTCCCTGAAGGGACAGATTTCTGCCTTGTCGGTATTACTTCACAAAAAGCTGGCAGTTGTGCCAGATGTTCAAGCCTTTGTTCAGGCTCTGGTTAGAATCAAGCCTGTTTACAAACCTTTGACTCCTCCTTGGAGTCTCAATTTAGTTCTTTCAGTTCTTCAGGGGGTTCCGTTTGAACCCTTACATTCCGTTGATATTAAGTTATTATCTTGGAAAGTTTTGTTTTTAGTTGCAATTTCTTCTGCTAGAAGAGTCTCAGAATTATCTGCTCTGCAGTGTTCTCCTCCTTATCTGGTGTTCCATGCAGATAAGGTGGTTTTACGTACTAAACCTGGTTTTCTTCCAAAAGTTGTTTCTAACAAAAACATTAACCAGGAGATTATCGTACCTTCTCTGTGTCCAAAACCAGTTTCAAAGAAGGAACGTTTGTTGCACAATTTGGATGTTGTTCGCGCTCTAAAATTCTATTTAGATGCTACAAAGGATTTTAGACAAACATCTTCCTTGTTTGTTGTTTATTCAGGTAAAAGGAGAGGTCAAAAAGCAATTTCTACCTCTCTCTCTTTTTGGATTAAAAGCATCATCAGATTGGCTTACGAGACTGCCGGACGGCAGCCTCCCGAAAGAATCACAGCTCATTCCACTAGGGCTGTGGCTTCCACATGGGCCTTCAAGAACGAGGCTTCTGTTGATCAGATATGTAGGGCAGCGACTTGGTCTTCACTGCACACTTTTACCAAATTTTACAAGTTTGATACTTTTGCTTCTTCTGAGGCTATTTTTGGGAGAAAGGTTTTGCAAGCCGTGGTGCCTTCCATTTAGGTGACCTGATTTGCTCCCTCCCTTCATCCGTGTCCTAAAGCTTTGGTATTGGTTCCCACAAGTAAGGATGACGCCGTGGACCGGACACACCTATGTTGGAGAAAACAGAATTTATGTTTACCTGATAAATTTCTTTCTCCAACGGTGTGTCCGGTCCACGGCCCGCCCTGGTTTTTTAATCAGGTCTGATAATTTATTTTCTTTAACTACAGTCACCACGGTACCATATGGTTTCTCCTATGCAAATATTCCTCCTTAACGTCGGTCGAATGACTGGGGTAGGCGGAGCCTAGGAGGGATCATGTGACCAGCTTTGCTGGGCTCTTTGCCATTTCCTGTTGGGGAAGAGAATATCCCACAAGTAAGGATGACGCCGTGGACCGGACACACCGTTGGAGAAAGAAATTTATCAGGTAAACATAAATTCTGTTATTTCAGTCATCACTGGGGGAAAGGGCCATGCCCTCCCACAAGATAAACCTTTCAAGGCTAAGAATAAGTCCAATTTTCGTTCCTTTCGCAATTTCAGGAACGGACCGGCTTCCAACTCTGCAGCCTCTAGACAAGAGGGTAACGCTTCCCAGACTAAACCAGCTTGGAAATCAATGCAAGGCTGGAACAAGGGTAAACAGGCCAAGAAACCTGCTGCTGCTACCAAGACAGCATGAAGAGGTAGCCCCCGATCCAGAACCGGATCTAGTAGGGGACAGACTCTCTCTCTTTGCTCAGGCTTGGGCAAGAGATGTTCAGGATCCCTGGGCACTAGAAATAGTCTCTCAGGGTTATCTTCTAGAATTCAAGGAACTACCCCCAAGGGGAAGGTTCCACATGTCTCACTTATCTTCAAACCAAGTAGAGACAGGCATTCTTACATTGTGTAGAAGACCTGTTAAAGATGGGAGTGATACTCCCAGTTCCAACTGTGGAACAAGGTCAGGGGTTTTACTCAAATCTGTTTGTAGTTCCCAAAAAAAGAGGGAACTTTCAGACCAATTCTGGATTTAAAAATTCTAAACAAATTTCTCAGAGTGCCATCGTTCAAAATGGAAACTATTCGAATGATTTTACCTACAATCCAGGAGGGTCAATTTATGACTACCGTGGATCTAAAGGATGCGTATCTGCATATTCCTATCCACAAAGATCATCATCAGTTCCTAAGGTTCGCCTTTCTGGACAAACATTACCTATTGTGGCTCTCCCATTCGGACTAGCCACTGCTCCAAGGATTTTCACAAAGGTGCTCGGGTCCCTTCTAGCGGTTCTAAGACCCAGGGGCATTGCAGTGGCACCTTACTTGGATGACATCCTAATTCAAGCGTCGTCTCTTTCAAAGACAAAGGCTCACACAGACATTGTTCTAGCCTTTCTCAGATCTCACGGGTGGTAGGTGAACATAGAAAAAAGTTCCCCGTCTCCATCAACAAGAGTCCCTTTCTTGGGAACAATAATAGATTCTTTAGAAATGAAGATTTTCCTGACAGATGTCAGAGAGTCAAAGCTTCTAAACGCTTGTCAAGTTCTTCACTCTGTTCTACGGCCTTCCATAGCTCAGTGCATGGAAGTAGTAGGGTTGATGGTTGCAGCAATGGACATAGTTCCTTTTGCGCGAATTCATCTAAGACCATTACAACTGTGCATGCTCAAACAGTGGAATGGGGACTATACAGACTTGTCTCCAGTGATTCAAGTAGATCAGAAGACCAGAGACTCACTCCGTTGGTGGCTGACTCAGGATCACCTGTCCCAGGGAATGAGGAGTTCCCTGGTGATGAGAGAGGTGACCAAAATCATCAAATGGGCAGAGGATCACTCCTGCCACCTATCTGCGATCCACATCCCAGGAGTGGAAAACTGGGAGGTGGATTATCTGAGTCGTCAGACCTTCCATCCGAGGGAGTGGGAACTCCACCCGGAGGTATTTGCCCAATTGACCCAATTATGGGGCATTCCAGACATGGATCTGATGGCGTCTCCTCAGAACTTCAAGGTTCCTTGCTACGGGTCCAGATCCAGGGATCCCAAGGAGACTCTAGTGGATGCATTAGTGGCGCCTTGGACCTTCAACCTAGCTTATGCGTTTCCTCCGTTCCCTCTCATTCCCAGGCTGGTAGCCAGGATCAAACAGGAGAAGGCCTCAGTGATTTTGATAGCTCCTGCGTGGCCACGCAGGACTTGGTATGCAGACCTGGTGAATATGTCATCGGCTCCACCATGGAAGCTACCTTTGAGACAGGATCTTCTAGTACAAGGTCCATTCGAACATCCAAATCTAGTTTCTCTCCAGCTGACTGCTTGGAAATTGAACGCTTGATTTTGTCTAAGTGTGGGTTTTCGGATTCTGTGATAGATACTCTGGTACAAGCCAGAAAACCTGTGACTAGAAAGATTACCATAAAATATGGAAAAGATATATCTGTTGGTGTGAATCCAAGGGATTCTCATGGAGTAAGATTAAAATTCCTAGGATCCTTTCCTTTCTCCAAGAAGGTTTGGATAAGGGATTATCAGCGAGTTCTCTAAAAGGACAGATTTCTGCTTTATCTGTCTTGTTACACAAACGACTGGCAGCTGTGCCAGATGTTCAAGCTTTTGTTCAGGCTTTGGTTAGGATCAAGCCTGTTTACAGACCCTTGACTCCTCCCTGTAGTCTAAATTTGGTTCTTTCAGTTCTTCAAGGGGTTCCGTTTGAACCCTTACATTCCATAGATATCAAGTTGTTATCTTGGAAAGTTCTGTTTTTGGTTGCTATTCTTCTGCTAGAAGAGTTTCTGAATTATCTGCTCTGCAGTGTAATCCGCCCTATCTGGTGTTCCATTCAGATAAGGTTGTTTTGCGTACTAAACCTGGTTTCCTTCCAAAGGTTGTTTCCAACAAGAATATTAACCAGGAAATAGTTGTGCCTTCTTTGTGTCCGAATCCAGTTTCAAAGAAGGAACGCTTGTTACACAATTTAGATGTAGTCCATACTTTAAAGTTCTATTTAGAAGCAACAAAGGATTTCAGACAAACGTCTTCTCTGTTTGTAGTTTATTCTGGCAAGAGGAGAGGTCAAAAAAGCTACTGCTACCTCTCCTTCCTTTTGGCTGAAAAGCATCATACGATTGGCTTACGAGACTGCCGGACGGCAGCCTCCTGAACGAATCACAGCTCACTCTACTAGGGCTGTGGCTTCCACATGGGCCTTCAAGAACGAGGCTTCTGTTGATCAGATATGTAAGGCAGCGACCTGGTCTTCTCTGCACACTTTGTCCAAATTCTACAAATTTGATACTTTTGCTTCTTCGGAGGCTATTTTTGGGAGAAAGGTTTTGCAAGCCGTGGTGCCTTCTGTTTAGGTAACCTGATTTGCTCCCTCCCTTCATCCGTGTCCTAAAGCTTTGGTATTGGTTCCCACAAGTAATGGATGACACCGTGGACCGGACACACCAATGTTGGAGAAAACAGAATTTATGCTTACCTGATAAATTACTTTCTCCAACGGTGTGTCCGGTCCACGGCCCGCCCTGGTTTTTTAATCAGGTTTGAAGAATTTCTTTCTCTATACACTACAGTCACCACGGCACACTATAGTTTCTCCTTTTTTTCTCCTAACCGTCGGTCGAATGACTGGGGGGCGGAGCCTGGGAGGGACTATATGGACAGCTCTTGCTGTGTGCTCTCCTTGCCTTTCCCTGTGGGGGAGGAGAATATCCCACAAGTAATGGATGACACCGTGGACCGGACACACCGTTGGAGAAAGTAATTTATCAGGTAAGCATAAATTCTGTTTTTTTTTTGGTTCAGAACAATGGACAGCACTTTTTTTATTGGTGGATGAATTTATCAACCAATCAGCAAGAACAACCCAGGTTGTTTGCCAAAAATGGGCCGGCATCTAAACTTACATTCTTGTATTTCAAATAAAGATTCCAAGAGAATGAAGAACATTTTATAATAGGAGTAAATTAGAAAGTTGCTTAAAATTGCATGCTCTATCTGAATCCCACAAGAAAAAATTTGGGTTCAGTGTCCCTTTTAAGTTTCCAATTCACTTCTATTATCAATTTTCTTCTGTCATTCCCATGATATTTTCTGTTGCCATAAAGTGCTCCATATACGTGCATGCTCCTGAGCTTTTGTCCCTGCTTTTCTACAAGAGAACAAAGAAAATTTTGATTATAGAAGAAAATTATAAAGTTGTTTACAATTGCACACTCTGTCTTAATCAGGGGGGGGGGGGTTCATTTTCCTTTTAAAGGGACAGTCTACCATATAATTTTTATTGTTTTGAAAGATAATCCCTTTTATTACCCTTTCCCCAGTTTTGCATAACCAACACAGTTATATTAATATAATTTTTACCTCTGTGATTACCTTGTATCTAGGAACCTTCTTCCAGCCCCCTGATCACATGACTTTGTATTTATTATCTATTGAGTTGCTTTTACTATTGTGTTGTGCTACCTCTTAAATAACTTCCCGGGCGTGAACACATTGTTATCTATATGGCCCACATGAACTAACAGTCTCCTGTTGTGAAAAGCAAATAAAAAAGCATGTGATAAGAGGCTGTCAATTAGACCTTTTGAAACAGGCAGAAATTTAGAGGTTTAAATGTTATAAAGTATATTCATCTAACAATGTTGGTTGTGCAAACAGGTATATTATGGAGCTAACCATTTGTTAATTTATAGGTATTATGGAGCTAACCATTTGTTAATTTATAGGTATTATGGAGCTAACCATTTGTTAATTATAGGTATTATGGAGCTAACCATTTGTTAATAGGTATATTATGGAGCTAACCATACTCAAGCAAAGTATTGTGGGAAAAAATCTGAATCTTGGATGAGCTTGTAGACTAATCTGTTACCTTTTAATTTCATTTCTCCTTTGCAGGGCAAGAAGATTACGACAGGTTGCGCCCTCTTTCCTATCAAGATGTAAATTTGGTTTTAATATGCTTTGATGTTACAAACCCAACCAGCTTTGATAATGTATTAATAAAGGTAAGATTTCAATGTCATGTTTTTAACACTTTGTGTGGAACAATCAAAGGAACAGTTAGTCATATCTTGTATTTGGAAGAGTTTTAATTTTATAACAATATTTATATAGGAGAAATTTTAAAGAGCCCAGAAATCTACTGCAAAGCAAAATTATGTAAATAAAAACTGTTTATTATATGCATTAGTTATTTTATTTTTTCTCTTGGCTATTGGTACTGTTTTTATGACTAGTTAGTGCTCACATGACATCTATTTATAGATGTTGATAAGAAAGAAATCCCAAAGTTCAATAACCTTTTTAAATGTATTAAAGTTCTAACTCTTCCCAAAGTTCATTGCAGATATGCTGGAAATTTGTGGATTTAATAATCTACCAGGGAAATCATCAGTAAGCGGCTACAAAATGAAGTGGCACACAATGTAACTTAAAGGGACAGTAACAACCAAAACTAAACTTTTTATAATTCAGATATAACTTTCCAATTTACTTCTGTTATCTAATTTGCTTCCTTCTCTTGGTTTCCTTTGTTGAAAAGCATACCTATGTAGGTTTAGAAGAAGCAATGCACTACTGGGAGTTAACTCCCAGTAGTACATTGCTGCTTTTTCAACAAAGGGTACCAAGAGAATGAAGCAAATTTGATAATACAAATAAATTTGAAAAATGGTAAAAATGGTATGCACCATCTGATTCATGAAATAAACATTTGGGTTTCATAACCCTTTAAAGAAATCCTCAGCATTTTGAAAGAATGTAAATTAGGGAAAAATTAGCTTATTTCCTTCCTTTTAAAGGGCTATTAAAGAATTTGAGATTGTGTTTTAAATATAAAGAAAAAAAAAACACCTTTGCAGTACATTCTTTTTTTATTTTCTCCTCTTTTTCCTGTAATTGAAAGGGACAGTCTACTATTAAGTGCTTACGGTTTCTAAAAAATTGCCTCCTGATAATGTTTGTGTAACATTTCGCATTGTGAGGTCCACATAGGATGATTTTTTGTTTGTTCTGTTTTCTGTGCCGTTTTGAAAATAAATACGGCCCCAAACTCCTCCTTCTGGTTCCTTCTTCCCCATAACATTGTGGGTTATTGCTAGCGCATGCTCGCAGTATTAATCTTGTGGCATACAATACAGGAATAGCAGGGGAACATTATTCGTTTTGCACCAGTTATTCCGGCTTCAATTTCCTGCAGTTCGTTTGCTTCTCAAGTATTATACACACAGCATCAAGGAGTTAATATTTTATACAGCGATTCTGCATATACAAACTAAGTGTTTACAAAGAGGATTTTTGTTATTCGTTATTTATTACAAGTATTTATTATACGTATGTCAATTTTATCAAATTTTATATCCTCAAAATTAGACATGCAGAAGTTATTTATCAATAAAATTCAACATCTACTTCACTCATTATTTTACGTAAATCATCCGCTAACATAAATACATTGAATTCATTAGTTGCAGTGAGAACCTTCATTAGCAGCTAACTTGTAAAACGACGGTTTGGATCACATGAAATAAGGAGGGAAATAAAAAAAATAACTGACATTAATTATTTTATATAACACACGCGGTAAATCCAACATCCAAATCGTTATTACCTGGAATGTGTTACAGAAGTTTACTCTCTTTGTATTCCACTGTAAAAATGAGTCTTTGAGTTCTGGATATTAAAAGGCAGAGTGATTACCGCTTGGTTCATGTAGTAGGTCTTCAGATACCATGGTGCTTACTGTGTAATATGAGAAAGTAATTGTTTTTCAATCATTTGGTTTACCTATTTGTCATATATTCGCAGCTTACTTTGTAATACTCTTCTGTTTTCTTTTATATTGTATATTGGCAATTACCAAATGTTTATTTTGACAAAAAACCTCAATAAAAATTATAATAAAAAAAAAAAAAGGCAGAGTGATGCAATTTTCACACAATGTGCACAACACATAGCCGATTTGCAACCCCAACCCCTTAGGACATAATAATGCAATAGCTAGGAGGCCATTTCGATCCGGTAAACTCACCACCACATACATGATTTTGCCTGTTATGAAAGAATGCGCTATACATGAAAGCATGTAGTCAGGAATAATCAGGAGACGAGGAATCCAAAGCGTTAAGTGTAGTATTGGTGTAGACGGTGTAGTCCTTTTTTTAATTCTGAAAATTGTGGGCTTTCCGATTCCTATTAGTTGAAGTGCAGTCTTCAGATTTAACATTGCTGTATTCCACATAGTCATTGGTTATAATTGTCCCTTATTGGAATAGGCGGAGAGGGAAACCTAGGTTACAACATGGCGGTGCTCATTGCTTTTATAGACATTAAAAGTTTACACTTGTTTAAATATTGAACAAATAAGTAATTTTACACTATGTGGACAACCTTACTAATTGCTAACCTGATGCGTAAAGTCCAGCATATAGCCAAAAGAATCTCCATAGACAAACATTGTTGGTAAAATGGGTCGTACTAAAGACCTCAATGACTTTAACTTTGGCACTGTCAGGGGATGCCACCTTTGCTACAAGTCAGTTTGTGAAATCTCTGCCCTACTAGATCTTCCCTGGTCAATTGCAAATGCTACACTCTGAAGTAGAAGCGTCAGAAGCTCTTAACACGTAAAAATCACCTATCTTTCGTTGTATCACTCACTACAGAGTTCCAAAGTGCCTCTGAAAGCAACAATAGCACAATAACTGCTTTGAGAGCTTCATGAAATGTGTTTTTCATGGCCAGCAGCTGTACATAATCCTCACATTAGCATGCGCAATGCCATGTGACAGCTGAAGTGGTGTAAACCACTGCTGGACTCTGGAGCAGTGGATACGTGTTGTCTGGAGTGGCGATTCATGGTTCACTATGTGGCAGTGTGACTAAAGAATAAAAGTGTGGGGAATGCCTGCAGAATGCCTACTGTAAGGTTTTATGGAGGAGGGATAATAGTCTGGAATGTTTTTTTTGTTTTGTTTTTTTCTTCAGGGTTTAGGCTAAGCCCCATAGTTTTAGTGAAGGGTCATCTTAATGCTGCAGGATACAATGACATTTTAGGTAATTTGGTGCTTCTAACTTTGTGACAACAGTTTGGGAATGGCCCTTTCCTGTTGCAGCATGACTATGCCTCTGTGCATAAAGAGAGTTCCATGAACACATGGTTTGACAAGTTTGGTGTGGAGGAACTTGAGTGACCTGCACAGTGCCCTGACCTTAACCCCATTAAAAACCTTTGGGATCAATTAGAATACCGACTGCGAGCCAAACCTTCTCATCCAACATCAGTGCCTGATGTCAGAAATCCTCTCTTTAGCTGAATGGACACAAATTCCAGCAGAGACACTGCAAAATCTTGTGGAAGACACAAAGGAGGAACAACTTTCGTATTTAATGTCCCTTTCCTTCTTAATACAAGGAGAGTCCACTGCATCATTCCTTACTGTTGGGAAATACTGAACATGGCCACCAGGAGGAGTCAGACACCCCAGCCAAAGGCTTAAATAGCTCTCCCACTTCCCCTATCCCCCAGTCATTCTTTGCCTTTCGTCACAGGAGGATGGCAGAAGAGTGTCGGAAGATTTCAGAGTTGTTCATTAGGAGGGATATATGCCTTTCGATATGGAACTGGTGATTTAAGTAGTCTTGTTAGCCTCTCAGCCAGAGCATTGACGAAAGTTAGTCTGGAGATGCAGGGAGAGTCTTTCTGTGAAACCATCCAGACTGCCAGCTAACAGCTCCTTAAGCAACCAGTGTTGACGAGTTTCACTGTCTGCTTCTTCACTCAAGTCCATGTTAGGAGCGATGCTACAAGACTTCCACATTTGAGAGTCTGTGTTTCTGTTTCACAGCATGGATTCTGGTAAGATTGTTTCAATTTTTACTTATGTGAAATTGCTGAAGACAGGATCACAGTGTGACTTTTTTTTTTTATTTAAAGCAAATCTTTATTGAAAAACAAGTGAATAGGGGTTACAAACAAGTGCAATCTGTTATCACAATTGATACACTTCTTAGGCTCTAGTTCAAACCCTAGTTCTTTGTGCCAACTCAGCACATATGGGAGGAGGTTGCTGAGGCCAGCGTGTTGGAGCATATTGTACAGGAGTGAGATGAGGTTTCGGTGGGGTTGTTTGTGTGCATAGGGTTTCAAATGGTGTCAAAGGTCTGAGGATTTGTGTCTATGTGTAGAAATGAAGTGGGATAGCTGGGCACAGTGAAACCAAGAGGAGAACAGGTCAGGGTCCTATTTCATGAGGTCTTTTTGTGTTTTTTAAGGTTGCTTTGAGCCAGGGCGTTATAGATGGCTAGTCTCTGTAAAGGGGGTGCATCCCTTATTGGCAGTGAAGTACGAATACCCAAGGATGGGTTATCGCGTACCAGTAATAAGGGGGGAGATTGGGGTTGAGATACTGCTCTGAGTGGCTGCAATCTTGTCCCAGGTAGTTAGGGTCTCTTTTAGTAATGGGTACGAGGATATTTGGGGAGGGCGGTGTCTGTGGGATCCACGCCAGGGAGACTACATTGTTGCATCGAAGGATGTCAGTATCCAGTTTCACCCAGGCCTTGTGTGCTATGTTTTGACTCCATTCAATGACCTGTTGTGGTGAGATGGCTTGTCTGTAAGAGTGTAGGTTTGGTACCCCTTATTCCTCCTGCTGACCTAGATTTGTATAGTGTGTGTTTATTAATCCTAACTTTAATACCTTGCCTTATATATTTTTCTATTGCATTCTGTATATGTTGGATGTGAGGAGTGGTTGGTGTGATTGGCATAGTTTGCAACAGATATAGGACCCTGGGCAAAATATTCATTTTGACTATGTTGATCCGCCCCAACCAAGATATATTTTTCTTTTTCCAACTGGACAGGTCAGTCACAATTGCATCCTTTAATTTTTTATAGTTGGATTCGATTAGGTCTGGTAAAGATGGTTTGATAGTTATCCCTAGGTATCAAATTTCTTTGTCTACTACTTTTATGGGGCTGTTCCTCCTAATGGTGTCAAATGTCGCATGAGGTTCGCTAATGTTGAGGATTTCAGATTTGGTAAGATTGAGGTGAAGGTTGGAGACCAAGCCATATTGCTCAAACTCCTTTATTGCCTCTGGTAGTGAGTGAATGGTGTTCGTTAGAGTGAACAGAATGTCGTCTGCATACATGGCCAATTTGTGTTCTGAATTTTGGATTTAGAGTCCTTTTATTGTAGGGTTGTCCCTTATTTTGCTGGCTAAGGGTTCTATTGACATGGCGAACAGGATGGGGAGAGGGGGCAGCCCTGTCTCGTTCCATTTGATATTTTAAAGGGTTCAGAAAGCACTCAGTTGACATGAATTTTGGCGTTCGGCGAGGAGTATAGTGATGAGATCAGGCTTCTAAGTTTTGGACCTATATTCATTTTGGTTAGGGTAGAAAGCATGAAAGACCAGTTTACTCGGTCGAAAGCCTTTTCGGCGTCTGTTGATAGGAGGGTGGAAGAGTTACGGGCATAGGTGATCAGTTGTAGTACTTTTAAAGTGTTGTCTCTCGCCTCTCTATTTGGAATGAAACCGACCTGATCAGTGGAGATGAGTTGCGGCAGGAATTTAAGCCTATTCACTAGGAGTTTGGCCAGAATTTTTATGTCCGCATTGAGTAAGGAAATAGGGCGAAAGTTCTCAGGTTTAGTAGGGGTTTACCAGCTTTTGGGAGGACAATTATGTGTGCCTCTTGCATAGATCCTGGAAGGGAAGCCGTATCTGAAGTGGAGTTGAAGATTGGGGGCAAGAGTGTAGGCAAATGTTTAATAATATTTAGAACCCAGGCCATCGGGGCCCGGACTTTTCCCCAAGGGCAAATCTTTAATGGTGTCTAGGATTTCGGTGAGAGTGAAGGAATCTTCTAAGGAGTTTTTTTTTTTTTTTTTTTCCTCCTCGGAGAGGTACGGCACCTGGACCTTAGATATTTCTGTACTGAGGGAGTATCAGATGTATTAAGTAAAGTGTCTGAGGGTTTCGGGAGGTTAGGATGCAAGTTATAAAGTGCCTTATAATATTCTCTAAAGACCTTAGCTATGTCCTTCATGTCAGGCTGTGGGTTGCCATGTGAATCTACTATCCCATGGACATAGGAGTTAATTTTTCGACAGGCAATGGCTCGGGCTAACATTTTCCCTGCTTTGTTGTTTTGGTCATAAAATTTTTGCTTCAGGAGGAGTGCCTTTCTTTGGTGTTCCTCCTGCAGATGGTTTAGAAGGCTAGTTATAACCTGCTCTAACTCTGTTAATAGAGAAGTGTTCTGAGGCTCCGCTTTGTGTAGAGATTCGAGATGCGAGAGTTGGGTAAGTAAGGACTGAAGTCTTTCCCTCCTCAATCTGGTTTGCTTGGCCCTAATTTTGATGAGCTTGCCCTGTAGAATGCACTTATGTGCTTCCTAAACAGTCAAAGGTAGGTTATCAGATTAGTTAGTTTGGAAATATTCCTGAAGTAGTTTGGTAATTTCAGTTTGGGTGGTGGGATTATTTATCAGGGTGTCGTCCAGCTTCCACACATAGGAGGAAACTGGAATGTTGGGCCATTGAATTGTGCAAGAGACCGGTGCATGGTCTGACCAGGTAATGGGGTTTATGGCGCTATCAGATATGAGCATCAGACCTAGAGTGTTGGCAAAGATGTAATCAATCTTGGAATACTTGTTATGTGGATAAGAGAAGAAGGTAACATCTTTTGTGCTGGGATGTGTTATACGCCAGACATCATGAACCGTCAGGTCCCTCAAGAGAGAGCTGATGGTTCTGAGAGTCTTTGAGGAGGTGCTGGAGGTCAGAAGTGTCCAAGAGGGGGTTCATTGTAACATTGAAATCTTCTCCGATAAGGAGGATTCCCGTCCACTCCTCCAGTATCTTATGCTCCAGTTTTTTGAAAAAAGGTGCTTGTAGGGTGTTTGGGGAGTAGAGGTTTACAATGGTCACTGGCCTGTTAAACAAGAGGCCCGTGATAATGATGTAATGGCCCTCGGGGTCTCTTACCACCCAAATGGACTGGAAAGAGGTCTTCGCATGTAACAGTATACCCACCCCATTTTTCTTGATTGTGACTGATGCAAAGTAAACTTGTGTGAAGTTTTTTTGGAACCATTTAGGTTTGTGGCCTTTTCTAAAATGTGTTTCCTGGAGGACGACTACATCTCCACCCATTGTCTGTAGGTCATTGAGTACTATAGAACATTTGCCCGGGTTATTCATTCCTTTGACATTTTACCGTGATCAGTTTGATGCCATGTGAAATATTCCTGGGTGTACGTGATGACATTTTCCTAGAGGGGGAGAGTGGGGACAGGACGTCAGGGCGAGGAGGAAAAGAAAAAGAGGGGGAGGGAGTATGGTAGGGTTAGGATCAGAGGAGTTGGTACAGGTATATGAGGCTGTAGAAGAGGGAGGTTGTATTCTCACTGTGCCACGCAATGGGGTCAGGAGGATATCGGTGAAACAAGACTGTGCAGTGTTAATCACAGGGTTTACAATCAAAACCAAATATCACAATTTAACAAGAGAAAAACACTAGGGGTGGTAACACTAGACTATTGCCTAGGGCAAGTGTGCACAATTTCAAGGTGAATATGTGTTATGTGCTAATATGTGTTGTATAAGCTGTAGCAGCGTCCGGTGTTTGGTGTGGGGTAAATGGCGTGTAGAAACGCGAGTGTGGGCATTCCTGTGAGGGGGATGTCGACCGCGTCTCTCTGTTCTGTATGAGCGTGCTGACAGTATAGGCTAGATGTAATGTTTTATAATGCCTGTAACGGCTCCCTGAGTATTATGTTGATGTGCCACAGCAGGTGTAACAAAACAATTACAACTATCACATCCAAGGGAGGGAAACAAACCTGGGACTAACTTTTATAGCCGTTAAACATACTTTATAAAGGTCTGAGAACCCTGGCGCTAACATTCATGCTGCTGACTGTTAATTTGAGGTTCCATAGTGGAGACAACAAATCACGTTACTCTAATTCTGTTTAACTAAATCTAGGTAACACTCAATATGGTTATAAAAAATGCAATATAAAATTATGAGCGCCCTAGTGAACATAATCTAAGCACCCCACCTCCCCACATTACCCATCTGGAGGAAGAAGTGGTGAAAGTTCTTGGAGCAGATTGATGGAGTTCTCCACTCCTTTATTTAAGATCTCAGTTCATACAGGTTTGCCAAGGATAGGAACTTCTATTGTGTGTCCAGTGGCAGAAGATGCGTTTTCCTGTAGGTGAACAAGTGATGTTGGATATCCAGACCAAGGTTTTTGTTGAAGGCCGCTAGATCTGGTATAGTGCGGAAGATGGTTGATATCTTGTCTTTAGGGGCAATGATACATGTCGGGAAGCCCCAACGGTAGGGAATTCCATTGTCTTTAAGAGCAGAAGTTATGAATTTTAAATCTTTCCTTTTCTGCAGGGTGGTGGGGCACAAATCAGAATAGACCTGGATTTCCGTGCCCAGGTGGGTGAGAGGTGACTTATTTCTGGATCCTTTAAGGATCTCGTCTTTGTCATGGAATGATAGCAATTTCACAATCTCATCCCTCGGAGGGGCCTTATTGGGGGGCTTTGGGAATAGAGCCCGGTGGGCTCTTTCTATTGGGACTTCAGGTGCTGAGGGAGAGTCCTTTATGGTGCGCAAGAGGCTTTGCAAGTAGCCCAAAAGGGCAGTTGGGGATATGGATTCTGGAACTTCACGGATCCTAAGGTTATTTCGCCTGCTCCTATTCTCCAGGTCGTCCATGTGGTCCATGAGATTTTGGATCATGTCTGCGTGCAATTGAGTACTTTCCCCCTGGAGACGGAACTCTGTGCTATGTATTTCGGTCTTCTTCTCCAGTTTCAAAACCCTGTTCTCCACCCCCTTGATGTCTTGTTTAAGTTCTCCAAACAGTTCTTTGACCTCTTGCATTGCTATCCTTATGTCATCTTTTGAAGATAGGGATTTGAGATTGTCTTTTGTGACATAATTAGTGAGCTCGGGGCCTGTAGTGTGTACCTGAGCTTCGACTCTCTGTTGGGTCCTAGGATGGGAGTCTCTGGGAGGGGCTAAAGAGGTATCCACAGGTTTCAGATAATTATTCATCATGGAGAGTTTATATTCTTTGGTTAATTTAGAAGATCTTCTACGTGTATTTGGCATCACAAAGCTTATTGGCAGTGTGATACTTTGTACGTGCCAAGATCTAGCAGTGCTACTGATAAAGACCCTATACAGCGGGCGAATATACCCAATCTTACTGCAGGGCGGTGCATGTTGTCTCTTTTATGCCCTCAAAGTGGGCCACCAGTTAATCCTAGAGTCCCCTTAGTGTCTGAATCCTCAGGGCAGACCTTTCTGATATAACGGGGCAGTTGCGTTTTGTAGGATCTTGTGTCGAGGTGAAATATAGGTACGCATCAGGGCCTATGGCGCAGTTAAACTTTGCAGAGGTGTTTGCGCTTCGTGAGGGCCCTGTTGCGTGTTGTGTGTGTGTGTGTGGTTTTTTTTTTTTCAGATCTTGCTTGGGTCCCTGGTGTATGTATGGGGTAGGGCCCTGTCAGAGGGTGTATCGGATTATTCACCCTTCTTTAGGTGAGAGCTGTTTAGCGTTGGTTCATGTAGTCCTATGTCTCCCAGACAGGTAAAGTATTTTTATCGCCCCAGTACTCAAAGGTGCTATGTTAGGCTGCCTGGCTTGTTACAGTGATGGCGTTATCCCGTGGGTCGCCTCAAAGTCCGCAGCCATTGCTGAGCTGTATCGGATCTCGCCTCCTCTGTGTGCAACACGAGCCCCAATGCCTTGATCTTGTTAAAGGCACCTCTGATGGGCATGCGGCCTGATGCTGTTGTATACCGTTCGGTCAGACACCGTGGCTCCGGTAATGGGTGCGAGTTAATTGCAGTGGTGCGTGCTTTCCTGCGCAATTAAAGTAGGTTTTTGGGTGGAGGGAGTATTTCCCCTGTTACTCTAAACAAATTCTAGCAAGGCAGCGGATGTAAAAAGTTAAAATATAAATTTTATTGTAGCAAATGTAAAAATCATCAATTACAAGATCATAGAGGCCAGTGCAGCACCGGTTTTACGCGTTTCAGCTTGCGCATTCCTCATAGACTGCACTGACCTTACAGTCTCATTATAATCATGTGTGATCTCATGTCGTCATTCTATGCTAAAGACTTAACTCTTCACATTCAAGGCTTTCAGCAATCTTCAGGTTCCTGAAGCAGAATAATTATAACATAGCAGAAAGCGCATAATGTCACTATTATTATCATCGTATTAATTAATACTGTTACTCATTACTAAAATATATATTTTAACATTGATAACTTCCCAAGTTTAGTTAAAGCGGGGGAGATGATAACTTTTATTAACAAACAATCTACCAAATTAATCTTCATCTTTCACTTTAATTAGCTAAATTGTATTGCTATATTTAAGTTCTATGCTATGTTAACATCTATAATTTTAACATTTTCACAAAGCTAAAAGATCAAATGAATCTATGTATACCAGAAGTATTATACCATCTACCAAAATGTTTTTCATTGAATCACTAAAATTAACTAAAGTGAATTGCCACTGTTAATGCTATTATAGATTTAAATATGGATCAGAATATGTAATTCAATTTAAATGTATATCAAATTGTAATTGCTTTCTGAATTAATATTTACAAAGTGAACAGCTCAAATTTACATTCTCATTCCCAAAACTTAATCAAATCAGTTTGTATATTTAGACCTTGAGGAGATCTGGTTTTTAACTTAAAAATCCAGAATGCGTCTAGTTTTTGTAGAAGCTTATCTCTATTTCCTCCTCTCCAAGGCGTTTTCACATGTTCTATTATTTGCCATCTAAGCTTATCCAATTGCTCATTGTGTACAAACTTAAAGTGATAGGCAACTTGTGAATTTGGAGAGGCTGACTTTACATCATAAATATGTTCCTTAATCTTGTCTCTTGCCTCTCTAGAGGTGAGACCAACATACTGTAGATTGCAGTGTATACATGTACATGCATACATAAATACACTACATTGGTGCTGCGACAATTGGTGCAGGAGCTAATATCAAAGACACTTTGTGTAGCAGCCGACCGAAAATGCTTGCCTACCTGAGTATAGGTGCAAGCTCTGCAGCTATTAGCACCACATCTATAGTGGCCCTTACAATGTAACCAGCTATTTTATTTTGTGTGTCTCATTTTTATCTCACTGGGTGATAAAATGTTATCTAATGTTTTATTTCTTCTGGATACGTATTTGCAACAATCCTTAATCCAAAAATAAAGCTGTTCATCTGCCTGTAAAATAGGAAAACATTTCTTAATGATTTTCACAATTTCTTCAAACTGATTACTATAATTAGTTACAAATATCGGTAAATTCTCCTTCCCATTTGTCTTGCTGTTCTTACAACAGCCATCCTCATATATCATAGATTCTCTATCCAAACTTTCTACTTCTTTAGCGGCTTTTCCTATGAGATATTTAGGTTATCCCCTTTTGTGTAAAACGTATTTTGAAATTTTCAGCTTCTTTAACATAAGTATCATACCCTGAGCAATTTCTTTTAAGCCTAATGAATTCACCTTTCAATATCCCATATTTAGTATGTCTAGGATGCATGCTTTTTGAATGCAACAAGCTATTTCCTGCTCTATCTCCTTTCTATGTAGACGTGTCTCAATAGAATTCTATGATGTGTCTCCCTTTAATATCAGGTCTAGATGGCTTATTGTTAGGGGTTCATTTTATACGTAAAGCTTAAACCTTTGTCATTATTGTTCAGATTAGTCAAAAAAATTTCACATTCTACATCTGATCCCTCCCATATAAATAGGTCATCGATATATATCTCTTATACAGTTTTATTTTTCCTCTCAGAGGGCAATCTCCCCCATAGATATAAGCTAGCTCCCACCAGCCCATATAAATGTTGGCAAATGCAGGCGCAAATATTGCACCCATTGCAGTTCCTCTCTTTTGTAGGAAAAACTGCCCTCCAAAAGAAAAATAATTGTGTTAGCAGAAATGTAAGAACTCTCAGTACATAACTCTTATATTCAGCTCCCTGCCTCTATTCCTTTATCTAAGGGTATGCTAGAGTATAGGCTGACTACATCAACAGTCATCCAGATGAAGTTCTGTCTCCATTCCATATTGTCCAATATGCCTAATAGCTGCTTAGTATCCCTTAGATATGAGGGTAACAACTTCACCAGTGGTTGTAATATATTTTCAATCCATTCTCCCAAAGGCTCCAACAAAGACCCTATACCAGAGACTATGGGTCTGCCTTGTACGTTGATTAAGGATTTGTGAGTCTTTGGGAGATGGTGAAAAATAGTTACTTTCGGGTTTTTAACATCCAAGAATCTATGTGTCATCAGTAATAATTCCTAATTCCTTCCCTTCATCTAGTATATGACTTAAGCTCCTTTTGGGGTAGGGTCAAAATCAAGTTCTTGATACACATTAGTATCCAACTGTCTGTAGGCTTCAGATATATAATCCCTTTTATTCAACACTACAATATTTCCGCCTTTGTCACTGCGTCTTATGACAATATTTTCATTCTCTGCAAACTTCTGTATAGCTTCTTTCTCTTGTTTATTAAGATTGAATTTATTACATGCTAGATTATCTTGTAATTTGTGTAATTCTTGCTCTACTCTCCTATGAAATTATTCCAAATAGATCCCTCTTGTTCTTGTCGGATAAAAGGTGCTCTTTGGTCTTAACTGGACATTCACATTTCTATTTCTGAGGATTCAGCTTCTATGTTAAGCAGTGCTAGATAATCTCCAGCATCTTCAAAAGGAATATCCTTCGGGATTCTTTCTTCCTGCTTTTCAACTTCCCCTGGTTCTGAATCCTCAGGACCAATTTTAAAATACTTCTTAAGGGTAAGGTTTCTTACAAATTTGTTAAGATCTACAATTGTGTCAAAGGTTAAAGTTATTAGACGGAACAAAACCTAGCCCATATTTAAGTACTTTTTCCTCTAACTCACTTAATTCTATGTCGGATAAATTTAACACTGACCTATTTTGTATTTGTTTTTCTGTTGGGTATTGGTTCTTAGGGAGTATTTGTTTCTTCCTACGCTTTCCCCCTCTTTTATGGGGCCTCCTCCCCTTAGGTCTGACCTGCCCCTCTGAAAAACCTGTTCCAATTGTGGTTGAGAGTGATGTTGTATTTGACCTTGTATGGGTATTACGTCTATATGACTTAATGCATTGCTCTGTCCTGTTTGTACACCTTGCAATGCTGCCCTATACATATTGGTAGAAATCTCAGACACTGCAGCATTGTCATTTGTATCTATGGATATACTACTTTCTTGACTTCGTGCCTCTTGCAGTACATTAGTGTTTTATTATCATCTGAGTCATGGTCTGTATCCGAAAAAGTCACCCTTCTTCCATATTGGTACTATAGTTCAAGCTGTCATGCTCAAATTTACCCTTCTTAGTCACATCAGTCTCCTTTTTAATTGATGCGATGGTTTCAATAAGTATTTCTCCAACATTGGTGTGTCCGGTCCACGGCGTCATCCTTACTTGTGGGATATTCTCTTCCCCAACAGGAAATGGCAGAGAGTCCCAGCAAAGCTGGTCACATGATCCCTCCTAGGCTCCGCCCACCCCAGTCATTCTCTTTGCCGTTGCACAGGCAACATCTCCACGGAGATGGTTAAGAGTTTTTTGGTGTTTAAATGTAGTTTTATTCTTCTATCAAGTGTTTGTTATTTTAAAATAGTGCTGGTATGTACTATTTACTCTGAAACAGAAAAGGATGAAGATTTCTGTTTGTAAGAGGAAGATGATTTTAGCAGACAGTAACTAAAATCGATTGCTGTTTCCACACAGGACTGTTGAGATGAAGTAACTTCAGTTGGGGGAAACAGTTAGCAGACCTTTCTGCTTAAGGTATGACTAGCCATATTTCTAACAAGACCATGTAATGCTGGAAGGCTGTCATTTCCCCTCATGGGGACCGGTAAGCCATTTTCTTAGTCAAATATAAAAGAATAAAGGGCTTAAAAAAGGGCTTAAAAACTGGTAGACATTTTTATGGGCTAAAACGATTGCTTTATTGGGGCATATTATGCAGATTCTAGCTAATAATTGGCATTATAATCTTGGGGAACGTTTAAAAAACGGCAGGCACTGTGTTGGACACCTTTTTTAGTCTGGGGGCCTTTCTAGTTATAGACTGAGCCTCATTTTCGCGCCATTACTGCGCAGTTGTTTTTGGAGAGCAAGGCATGCAGATGCATGTGTGAGGATCTAAGAATCACTAAAAAAGCTTCTAGAAGGCGTCATTTGGTATCGTATTCCCCTCTGGGCTTGGTTGGGTCTCAGCAAAGCATATAGCTGGGACTGTATAGGGGTTAAATTTGAAAACGGCTCAGGTTCCGTTAATTTAAGGGTTAAAGCTCTGAAATTTGGTGTGCAATACTTTTAATGCTTTAAGACACTGGTGAAATTTTGGTGAATTTTGAACAATTCCTTCATACTTTTTCACATATTCAGTAATAAAGTGTTTTCAGTTTGAAATTTAAAGTGACAGTAACGGTTTTATTTTAAAACGTTTTTTGTGCTTTGTTGACAAGTTTAAGCCTGTTTAACATGTCTGTACCATCAGATAAGCTATGTTCTATATGTATGAAAGCCAATGTGTCTCCCCATTTAAATTTATGTGATAATTGTGCCATAGTGTCCAAACAAAGTAAGGACAGTAATGCCACAGATAATGATATTGCCCAAGATGATTCCTCAAATGAGGGGAGTAAACATACTACATCATCCCCTACTGTGTCTACACCAGTTATGCCCACACAGGAGGCCCCTAGTACATCTAGTGCGCCAATACTTATTACCATGCAACAATTAACGGCTGTAATGGATAACTCCATAGCAAATCTTTTATCCAAAATGCCTACTTATCAGAGAAAGCGCGATTGCTCTGTTTTAAACACTGAAGAGCAAGAGGACGCTGATGATAACTGTTCTGACATACCCTCACACCAATCTCAAGGGGCCATGAGGGAGGTTTTGTCTGGAGAAATCTCAGATTCAGGAAAAATTTCTCATCAAGCTGAACCTGATGTTGTGACATTTAAATTTAAATTTGAACATCTCCGCGCACTGCTTAAGGAGGTGTTATCTACTCTGGATGATTGTGACAATTTGGTCATTCCAGAGAAATTATGTAAGATGGACAAGTTCCTAGAGGTTCCGGTGCCCCCCGACGCTTTTCCTATACCCAAGCGGGTGGCGGACATAGTAAATAAAGAGTGGGAAAGGCCCGGCATACCTTTTGTTCCCCCCCCCCTATATTTAAGAAATTATTTCCTATAGTCGACCCCAGAAAGGACTTATGGCAGACAGTCCCCAAGGTCGAGGGGGCGGTTTCTACTCTAAACAAACTCACTACTATTCCTATCGAAGATAGTTGTGCTTTCAAAGATCCTATGGATAAGAAATTAGAGGGTTTGCTTAAAAAGATTTTTGTACAGCAAGGTTACCTTCTACAACCAATTTCATGCATTGTTCCTGTCACTACGGCAGCGTGTTTCTGGTTCGAGGAACTAGAAAAGTCGCTCAGTAAAGAATCTTCGTATGAGGAGGTTATGGACAGAGTTCAAGCACTTAAATTGGCTAACGCTTTTGTTTTAGATGCCGCTTTGCAATTAGCTAGATTAGCGGCGAAAAATTCAGGGTTTGCTATCGTGGCGCGCAGAGCGCTTTGGCTAAAGTCTTGGTCAGCGGATGTGTCTTCCAAGACAAAATTGCTTAACATTCCTTTCAAAGGTAAAACATTATTTGGACCTGATTTGAAAGAGATTATTTCAGACATCACTGGGGGAAAGGGCCACGCCCTCCCACAGGATAGGTCTTTTAAGGCTAAAAATAAGCCTAATTTTCGTCCCTTTCGCAGAAAGGGACCAGCCTCTAATTCTGTATCCTCTAAGCAAGAGGGTAATACTTCACAACCCAAACCAGCCTGGAAACCAATGCAAGGCTGGAACAAGGGTAAGCAGGCCAAGAAGCCTACCACTGCTACCAAAACATCATGAAGGGATAGCCCCCGATCCGGGACCAGATCTAGTGGGGGGCAGACTTTCTCTCTTTGCTCAGGCTTGGGCAAGAGATGTTCAGGATCCTTGGGCGCTAGAAATAGTTTCTCAAGGTTATCTCCTGGAATTCAAGGAACTACCCCCAAGGGGAAGGTTCCACAGGTCTCAATTATCTTCAAACCAAATAAAGAGACAGGCATTCTTACATTGTGTAGAAGACCTGTTAAAGATGGGAGTGATACATCCAGTTCCAATAAGAGAACAAGGAATGGGATTTTATTCCAATTTGTTCATAGTTCCCAAAAAAGAGGGAACATTCAGACCAATTTTGGATCTAAAGATCCTAAACAAATTTCTCAGGGTACCATCGTTCAAAATGGAAACTATTCGAACGATCCTACCTACTATCCAGGAAAATCAATTTATGACTACCGTGGATTTAAAGGATGCGTACCTACATATTCCTATCCACAAGGAACATCATCAGTTCCTAAGGTTCGCTTTTCTGGACAAGCATTACCAGTTTGTGGCACTTCCATTCGGATTAGCCACTGCTCCAAGGATTTTCACAAAGGTACTAGGGTCCCTTCTAGCGGTTCTAAGACCAAGGGGCATTGCAGTAGTACCTTACTTGGACGACATCCTGATTCAAGCGTCGTCCCTGTCAAAAGCAAAGGCTCATACGGACATCGTCCTAGCCTTTCTCAGATCTCACGGATGGAAGGTGAACAAAGAAAAAAGTTCTCTGTCCCCGTCAACAAGAGTTCCCTTCTTGGGAACAATAATAGATTCCTTAGAAATGAGGATTTTTCTGACAGAGGTCAGAAAATCAAAACTTCTAAGCTCTTGTCAAGTACTTCATTCTGTTCCTCGTCCTTCCATAGCGCAGTGCATGGAAGTAATAGGATTGATGGTTGCAACAATGGACATAGTTCCTTTTGCACAAATTCATCTAAGACCTTTACAACTGTGCATGCTCAGACAGTGGAATGGGGATTATACAGACTTGTCTCCGACGATTCAAGTAGATCAAAAGACCAGAGATTCACTCCGTTGGTGGCTGACCCTGGACAATCTGTCACAGGGAATGAGCTTCCGCAGACCAGAGTGTGTCATTGTCACGACCGACGCCAGCCTAGTGGGCTGGGGCGCGGTCTGGGAATCCCTGAAAGCTCAGGGTCTATGGTCTCGGGAAGAGTCTCTTCTCCCGATAAACATTCTGGAACTGAGAGCGATATTCAATGCTCTCAGAGCTTGGCCTCAACTAGCAAAGGCCAAATTCAAAAGGTTTCAGTCAGACAACATGACGACCGTTGCATATATCAATCATCAGGGGGGAACAAGGAGTTCCCTGGCGATGAAAGAAGTGACCAAGATAATTCAATGGGCGGAGGATCACTCCTGCCACTTGTCTACGATCCACATCCCAGGAGTGGAAAATTGGGAAGCGGATTTTCTGAGTCGTCAGACATTCCATCCGGGGGAGTGGGAACTCCATCCGGAAATCTTTGCCCAAATAACTCAATTATGGGGCATTCCAGACATGGATCTGATGGCGTCTCGTCAGAACTTCAAGGTTCCTTGCTACGGGTCCAGATCCAGGGATCCCAAGGCGACTCTAGTAGATGCACTAGTAGCACCTTGGACCTTCAACCTAGCTTATGTATTCCCACCATTTCCTCTCATCCCCAGGCTGGTAGCCAGGATCAATCAGGAGAGGGCCTCGGTGATCTTGATAGCTCCTGCGTGGCCACGCAGGACTTGGTATGCAGACCTGGTGAATATGTCATCGGCTCCACCATGGAAGCTACCTTTGAGACAGGACCTTCTTGTTCAGGGTCCATTCGAACATCCGAATCTGGTTTCCCTCCAACTGACGGCTTGGAGATTGAACGCTTGATTTTATCAAAGCGTGGGTTTTCAGATTCTGTAATAGATACTCTGATTCAGGCTAGAAAGCCTGTAACTAGAAAAATTTACCATAAAATATAGAAAAAATATATCTGTTGGTGTGAATCTAAAGGATTCCCATGGAACAAGATAAAAATTCCTAAGATTCTATCCTTTCTACAAGAAGGTTTGGAGAAAGGATTATCTGCAAGTTCTCTAAAGGGACAGATCTCTGCTTTATCTGTTTTACTTCACAAAAGACTGGCAGCCGTGCCAGATGTTCAAGCATTTGTTCAGGCTCTGGTTAGGATCAAGCCTGTTTACAGACCTTTGACTCCTCCCTGGAGTCTAAATCTAGTTCTTTCAGTTCTTCAAGGGGTTCCGTTTGAACCCTTACATTCCGTAGATATTAAGTTACTATCTTTGAAAGTTTTGTTTTTGGTTGCAATTTCTTCTGCTAGAAGAGTTTCAGAGTTATCTGCTCTGCAGTGTTCTCCGCCCTATCTGGTGTTCCATGCAGATAAGGTGGGGTTTTGCGTACTAAGCCTGGTTTTCTTCCGAAAGTTGTTTCCAACAAAAATATTAACCAGGAGATAGTTGTACCTTCTTTGTGTCCGAATCCAGTTTCAAAGAAGGAACGTTTGTTACACAATTTGGACGTAGTCCGTGCTCTAAAATTCTATTTAGAGGCTACTAAAGATTTCAGACAAACATCTTCCTTGTTTGTTGTTTATTCTGGTAAAAGGAGAGGTCAAAAAGCGACTTCTACCTCTCTTTCCTTTTGGCTTAAAAGCATTATCCAATTGGCTTATGAGACTGCCGGACGGCAGCCTCCTGAAAGAATCACAGCTCACTCCACTAGGGCTGTGGCTTCCACATGGGCCTTCAAGAACTAGGCTTCTGTTGACCAGATATGTAAGGCAGCGACTTGGTCTTCACTGCACACTTTTGCCAAATTTTACAAATTTGATACTTTTGCTTCTTCGGAGGCTATTTTTGGGAGAGAGGTTTTGCAAGCCGTGGTGCCTTCCATTTAGGTGACCTGATTTGCTCCCTCCCTTCATCCGTGTCCTAAAGCTTTGGTATTGGTTCCCACAAGTAAGGATGACGCCGTGGACCGGACACACCAATGTTGGAGAAAACAGAATTTATGCTTACCTGATAAATTACTTTCTCCAACGGTGTGTCCGGTCCACGGCCCGCCCTGGTTTTTTAATCAGGTCTGATGAATTATTTTCTCTAACTACAGTCACCACGGTATCATATGGTTTCTCCTATATATATTTCCTCCTGTCCGTCGGTCGAATGACTGGGGTGGGCGGAGCCTAGGAGGGATCATGTGACCAGCTTTGCTGGGACTCTTTGCCATTTCCTGTTGGGGAAGAGAATATCCCACAAGTAAGGATGACGCCGTGGACCGGACACACCGTTGGAGAAAGTAATTTATCAGGTAAGCATAAATTCTGTTATTATCCAATTTAGTGTACTTGTCATGACCAATGAATTTATTAAATTTTCTGTAATTCAATTATTCAGAATTTTTTGCTGTTTCTCTTTAAAAATTATTATAAGTTTCATCACCTTGTAGGAGCATTCTGAGAGCACATTATTCCATTCTTCAATGAAGTCTGACTTTTGCACTAAAAAATGGTCCCAAGGGGATTTAGGATTAAAAAGTTCCCCACTTTTAAACACCAGATACTTCTCTAGCAGTTTTATATCCCACCATAAATGATACTCTAATGAGTTTAGTTTCCATCTGCTGAAAAACATTGCTTATATTATGGGTAGTTACTATGTTAGAGAAAAGGTCCTCTATATTGGGTCTCTGTGCTTCATTTTCTGAAACCGCTCTCCATGAAAAATAATCAGTATTCTCCATAGCTTACTGTGAATGTTAAAGGGTGAAATATAATCAAGTCTATCTTTGTGGTAGGTGGAGAGGGGTGATCGGTATGTCCTGAGTGTAATCTCTGGAGTGTATTCAAAAACGAGTGTGTATCTTATTTCCATATAAATTTTATACGTGCATTTACGCTAAGAGTAATCAGGGTATGTCAAAGTCTCTAAAATATATTTTTCATAGCGCACCGTGCCCAGTATATAACATTAACAGATGATTATGAATGAGGTATCACATTAGCTGACTTACTGTCATATGTCCTTAGGTCTCAACGATTGCTGCGGGCTAGCCTCCAAACCATTCCATTTTCGGTTGTGTTCATCACTGTTCTCCTCTTGTACTTCCGTTTACCAACCACATCACCTTACAAGCAGTTAAGCTAGCTATCCCCACGTTCGCTAAGCGCACTACTATCCCTCTTGAGGATAGCTAGTCTTTCAGACATCTGATGGATAAGAAAATGGAAACTTTTCTCAGGAAAATGTTTCAACATACGGGATATTTATTTCAACCGTCAGCAGCTGTTGCCTCGGTTGCTGGAGCTGCAGCCTACTGGTGCGACTCCTTAGCGGAGTTGATCGAGGCGCAGGGTCCCCTCGACGTTATCCAGGAAAGAATTAAGGCTTTGAGAATTGCTAATTCTTTTATATGTGATGCAAACATGCAGATTATTCGCCTGAATGCTAAGATATCTGGTTTCTCAGTACATACGCGTCGGGTGCTCTGGCTGAAGTCCTTGTCTGAAGGCTTGGCCTCTTCTGGGTTCGACCCAGTTTATCAAATTCCAATCTGACAATATAACCGCAGTGGCTTACATCAACCATAAAGGGGGAACAAGGAGCTCCCTAGCGATGAGGGAGGTATCTCGGATTCTTGAGTGGGCAGAGGCCCACAACTGTTCGCTGTCAGCGATCCACATTCCGGGTGTGGACAACTGGGAAGCGGACTTTCTCAGCAGACAAACCTTTCATCCGGGGGAATGGTTTCTCCATCCCGAAGTGTTTGCGGAGATATGCTTCAGGTGGGGGACGCTGGAGATGGATCTCATGGCATCTCGTCTCAATACCAAACTACCCAGATATGGGTTGAGGTCCAGGGATCCTCCGGTGTAGCTAATAGATGCATTAACGGTGCCTTGGAGGTTCAATCTAATCTACCTTTTTCCACCTTTACAACTCTTTCCTCGAGTAGTGGCCCGCATCAAGTAGGAGCAAGCATCAGTGATAATGATTGCTCCATCGTGGCCGCAAATTAGGTGGTTTCCGGATCTAGTGAGGATGTCATCTTCTCCTACATGGAGGTTACCTTGTCGCAGGGATCTGCTGAAACAAGGTTCTTTTGTTCACCAAAATCTAGATTCTCTGAGGCTGACTGTATGGAGATTGAATGCTTAGTCCTAGCCCAGAATGTTTTTTGAGAGAGTTATTGATACTCTCATACAAGCTTGTAAGCCAGTTACTCGCCGCATGTATCATAAGGTTTGGAGAACCTACTTATTCTGATGTGAAGAGCGTGGATTTCCTTTGCATAAAGTTAAGGTTGCCATTATTCTGATGTTTCTCCAGGATGGTCTGGAGAAGGGTCTTTCGGCCAGTTCCCTGAGGGGACAGATTTCAGCCTTGTCTGTTTTACTGCACAAGAGGCTCTCTGAGCTTCCAGATGTTCAGTCTTTTGTTAAACCTGTGTTCAGATCTTCGGCTCCCCCTTGGAGTCTGAATCTGGTTCTTAAGGTTTTTCAACGGGCTCTGTTTGAGCCTATGCAGGAAATCGATATTAGGTTGTTGTCCTGGAAAGTTTTCTTTCTACTGGCTATTGCCTCGGCGCACAGAGTATCTGAGATTGCCGCCTTGCAATGTGAGCCTCCTTATCTGGTGTTCTATTCGGATAAGGCTGTCTTACGTACTAAGTTAGGGTTTCTCCCTAAAGTCGTGTCAGACTGCAACATTAATCAAGAGATTGTGGTCCCTTCAATGTGTCCTAATCCTTTTTCTTCGAAGGAACGTTTACTTCATAATTTGGACGTGGTTCGCGCCTTGAAGTTTTATCTTCAAGTTTCTAAGGATTTTAGACAAGATTCTTCCTTATTTGTGGCATATTCTGGGAAGCGTAAGGGCCAGAAGGTCTCTTCGACTTCCTTATCTTTTTGGTTGAGGAGTCTTATCTGCTTAGCCTATGAGACAGTGGGACATAGACCTCCTCAGAATTACGGCTCATTCTACTAGAGCAATGGCTTCCTCTTGGGCCTTTAAGAACGAGGCCTCTATGGAGCAGATTTGTAAGGCGGCCACTTGGTCCTCCTTACACAAGTTTAATGTTTTTGCTTCAGCTGAAGCAGCCTTCGGAAGAAAGGTTTTGCAGGCTGTGGTGCCCTCAGATTAGGGTCTGCCGCTTTTGTCCCTCCCATTATTATTCAGTGTCCTCTAGAGCTTGGGTAAAAGTTTCCCAACAGTAAGGAATGATGTCTTGGACTCTCCTTGTATTAAGAAGGAAACATCCATTATGCTTACCAGATAATTTAATTTCCTTCTGTGCAAGGAGAGTCCACGGCCCCCGCCCGTATTCTTCGATAAGCGCCCCCCTAAATTATAATTTTTCTTCTGGCACCTTTTATACCCTGACATTTTTCCTACTGTTCCTTGTTCCCTCGGCAGAATGACTGGGGGATAGGGGAATTGGGAGAGGTATTTAATCCTTTGGCTGGGGTGTCTTTGCCTCCTCCTGGTGGCCAGGTTCAGTATTTCCCAACAGTAAGGAATTATGCTGTGGACTCTCCTTGTACAGAAGGAAATTAAATTATCTGGTAAGCATAATTTGTTTGTTTTTTTGCTGCATATGCACATATCCTGTGATGGCTTGTGCACAAGTATTCAAACACCATGTTTGACAGTGATGTGTATTTCTTCTGTGAAGACATCATTTGTGTCACTCAAGCCACTGCTGACTCTCTGAGATGGTGTTGTGTTTGAATACTGGTGCACAAGGTCTCACAGGATATGTGCATATGCTGCTGAAAAACAGTAATAACTTAATAGAAGCATTTGGATAATGGACGTATTTTACAAAAATGCTTATATTTCAAATTAAAATGCACCTAATGCACATTTTATGTTTTGTCTTTTCTATCCCCTTTAAAGTGCTTAAGATAACTTTGATAAAAATGTCCACACAGTTTCTGAATATCAGCTGGCTGAGTATCATGGGAAATGTAGTTCCAAAACCTCTGGAGGGCCAAGTTTGAGGATGTCTGCTATACAGTGTTAGAATTCAATAAAAACATTTTGCTATTCCTACAATTTAAAGTCAAATGTAGGTTCTTAATAGTTATCAGTAGTTGCAATCAAGGTTGGCAGAGTAATGGGTATCGTGATCTTAAAGGGACAGTCTAAATAATTAAACGTTCATGATTTAGAAAGAGTATGTAATTTTAAACAACTTTCCAATTTACTTTTTATCACATTTGCTTTGTTCTCTTGGTATTCTTAGTTGAAGGCTAAATCTAGGTATGCTTATATGCTAATTTTTAAGCCCTTGAAGGCCGCCTCTTAGCTCAGGGCATTTTGACAGTTTCTCACAGCAAGAGAGAGTGGAGTTAGTTCATGTGTGCTAATATAAATATCTCTATCTATCTCTATCATTGTGCTCACGCATGTGAAGTTACCTAGGAGTCAGCACTGATTTGGCTTTAATGCATGTCTGTCAAAAGAACTAAAATAAGGGGACAGTCTGCAGAGGCTTAGATACAAGATAAGTATAGTAAGTATATAAGACAGCATATATAAACACATTTAGAAATTCTTTTTTTTATAGCCTTACTAATAAGAAGATATATAGTAAATAATTTGTGCTTTTTAGCGAGTGCAGCATCACACCTGCCAGTGAAGAGAGAAAGAAAATCCAGCATATAGGGAATGAGACCAGACCATGTCTCTGTGGCTTAACTCTTAGTAATATAGTCCTTACAATTACATAATATAGTTCTGTTAACATAATATGTCCCAAATGTAATGTGAAATAGGGGAACAGTCAGACAGATTACTCAGCTCCTATTTTCCTGTTTGATGGAAGTACTCTCCTCAAAATTACCTGGACCTCTTATTCCAGTAATACAGAACATTGAGCCCTTTAGAGAAAATGTGAAGAAACTCTGTAGAGCAACAGAGTTAGCAATGACCTCTTGCCCCTCATGAAAGACATCAATATCAAATGGAGACAAGTAGCAATATTGTATGCCCTGATGAGTAAAAGGGTCGTACCCCAGTACGGTACGGTGCACTAACAGTAACGCACAAGCGAAAAGGGGTTTATAGCGGGTGTTTACACACGTCCATGTTCACTTTCAACTTGTAATATGAGAAGTAAATCCAACACATGATTTTAACCACAATTTACACTAGAATAATTACTGTGTCCTCAGAGCTCTGGTTAACTGTTTTGCAAAACAAAAAAGTGTCACAAAACACATGTAAAGTACAGTTACTCATAAATACACTATCTAACATTATTACAAAAATTGCATTAAGTTTTAAGGAATCAGATATGAGGTCTCAAGTGTGTGCATTGGAGCCCTTTGCAGTTAAGTAAACATGTAAAAGCATATTTCTACAATATTCATATGTAATAAAGTGTTATACTATGTATTCACTGTAAATATTTGACATTCCAATGTTCTGCATATAGCAGAATATGCTCTCTCTATCGTCAAAGTAAAAAAAAAAGAGACAAGCTGACAGACTGCGAAGGGAGCATTGTGATGTGCCTTTACTGTCCCTTTTAAATATATTTTATGTTTAATTTCCCTTTCAATATTATGGGAAACATGATTCTTTTTGCTTTTGCATTTTAGTGGTATCCTGAAGTGCATCACTTCTGTCGAGGCGTTCCTATAGTGCTTATTGGCTGTAAAACAGACCTGCGCATGGACAAAGAGCGCTTGCGCAGACTGAAGACTTCTCAACAGGAGCCAATTACTTATACTCAGGTAAAAAAAGGAATATTGTAATGGGATAAATGTACTTTCTATACCATATAATGATGCTTGGGTAGAGATGACGCATTTGCTTAAAGGGACACTGTACCCAAAATTTTTCTTTCATGATTCAGATTGAGCATGAAATTTTAAGCAACTTTCTAATTTACTCCTATTATCAAAATTTCTTCATTCTCTTGGTATCTTTATTTGAAATGCAAGAATGTAAGTTTAGATGCCGGCCCATTTTTGGTGAACAACCTGGGTTGTCCTTGCTGATTGGTGGATAAATTCATCCACCAATAAAAAAGTGCTGTCCAGAGTACTGAAACAAAAAAGCTTAGATGCCTTCTTTTTCAAATAATGATAGCAAGAGAACGAAGAAAAATTGATAATAGGAGTAAATTAGAAAGTTGCTTAAAATTGCATGCTCTTTCTGAATTACAAAAGAAAAAAATTGGGTACAGTGTCCCTTTAACTGCTGAACTGTACAAATGTAGTACATTAGACTTAATTATACGCTCCGTTCTATTTGTTACATTTAAGGGTATATTTTTAACCTCTTAATGACCACAGCACTTTTCCATTTTCTGTCCAATTGGGACCAAGGTTTATATATATATATATATATATATATATATATATATATATATATATATATATATATATATATATATATATATATATATATATATATATATATATATATATATATATATATATATATATATATATATATATATATATATATATATATATATATATATATATATATGTGTGTATATATATGTGTATATATATGTATGTATATACACACACACACACACACACACACACACACACACACACACACACACACAAATATACACATATATATATATATATATATATATTTCTTTCATGTAATTAGCAAGAGTCCATGAGCTAGTGACGTATGGGATATACATTCCTACCAGGAGGGGCAAAGTTTCCCAAACCTCAAAATGCCTACAAATACACCCCTCACCACACCCACAAATCAGTTTTACAAACTTTGCCTCCTATGGAGGTGGTGAAGTAAGTTTGTGCTAGATTCTACGTTGATATGCGCTCCGCAGCAGGTTGGAGCCCGGTTTTCCTCTCAGCGTGCAGTGAATGTCAGAGGGATGTGAGGAGAGTATTGCCTGTTTGAATTCAATGATCTCCTTCTACGGGGTCTATTTCATAGGTTCTCTGTTATCGGTCGTAGAGATTCATCTCTTACCTCCCTTTTCAGAGCGACGATATACTCTTATATATATACCATTACCTCTGCTGATTTTCGTTTCAGTACTGGTTTGGCTTTCTACAACATGTAGATGAGTGTCCTGGGGTAAGTAAGTCTTATTTTCTGTGACACTCTAAAGCTATGGTTGGGCACTTTTTTATAAAGTTCTAAATATATGTATTCAAACATTTATTTGCCTTGACTCAGGATGTTCAACATTTCCTTATTTCAGACAGTCAGTTTCATATTTGGGATAATGCATTTGAATCAATCATTTTTTTCTTACCTTAAAATTTGACTTTCCCTGTGGGCTTTTAGGCTCGCGGGGGCTGAAAATGCTTCATTTTATTGCGTCTTTCTTGGCGCGAAATTTTTTTTCTGTTTCCGGCGTCATACGTGTCGCCGGAAGTTGCGTCATTTTTGACGTTTTTCGCGCCAAAAATGTCGGCGTTCCGGATGTGGCGTCATTTTTGGAGCTAATAGCATTTAGGCGCCGAATAATGTGGGCGTCAATTTTGTCTCCACTTTAAGTCTCATTATTTATTGCTTCTGGTTGCTAGAAGCTTGTTCACTGGCATTTTTTCCCATTCCTGAAACTGTCATTTAAGGAATTTGATCAATTTTGCTTTATATGTTGTTTTTTCTATTACATATTGCAAGATGTCCCACGTTGCAACTGAGTCAGAAGATACTACTGGAAAATCGCTGCCTGGTGCTGGAACTACCAAAGCTAAGTGTATCTGCTGTAAACTTTTGGTAGTTGTTCCTCCAGCTGTTTGTATTAAATGTCATGACAAACTTGTTAATGCAGAAAATATTTCCTTTAGTAAAGTACCATTACCTGTTGCAGTTCCATCAACATCTAATGTTCAGAGTGTTCCTGATAACATAAGAGATTTTGTTTCTGAATCCATTAAGAAGGCTATGTCTGTTATTCCTCCTTCTGGTAAACATAAAAAGTCTTTTAAAACTTCTCTTTATACAGATGAATTTTTAAATGAACATCATCATTCTGATTCTAATGATTCTTCTGTTACAGAGTATTCTGTCTCAGAGGTTGATGCTGATAAATCGTCATATTTATTTAAAATTGAATTTATCCGTTCTTTACTTAAAGAAGTCCTAATTGCATTAGAAATTGAAGATTCTGGTCCTCTTGATACTAAATCTAAACGTTTAGACAAGGTCTTTAAATCTCCTGTGGTTATTCCAGAGGTTTTTCCTGTTCCTGGTGCTATTTCTGAAGTAATTTCCAGAGAATGGAATAATTTGGGTAATTCATTTACTCCTTCTAAACGTTTTAAGCAATTATATCCTGTACCGTCCGACAGATTAGAGTTTTGGGACAAAATCCCTAAAGTTGATGGGGCTATTTCTACCCTTGCTAAACGTACTACTATTCCTACGGCAGATGGTACTTCCTTTAAGGATCTTTTAGATAGGAAAATTGAATCCTTTCTAAGAAAAGCTTATCTGTGTTCAGGTAATCTTCTTAGACCTGCTATATCATTGGCTGATGTTGCTGCAGCTTCAACTTTTTGGTTGGAAACTTTAGCGCAACAAGTAACAGATCATGATTCTCATAATATTATTATTCTTCTTCAACATGCTAATAATTTTATCTGTGATGACATTTTTGATATTATCAGAGTTGATGTCAGGTTTATGTCTCTAGCTATTTTAGCTAGAAGAGCTTTATGGCTTAAAACTTGGAATGCTGATATGTCTTCTAAATCGACTCTACTTTCCCTTTCTTTCCAGGGTAATAAATTATTTGGTTCTCAGTTGGATTCTATTATCTCAACTGTTACTGGTGGGAAAGGAACTTTTTTACCACAGGATAAAAAATCTAAGGGTAAAAACAGGGCTAATAATCGTTTTCGTTCCTTTCGTTTCAACAAAGAACAAAAGCCTGATCCTTCATCCTCAGGAGCAGTTTCAGTTTGGAAACCATCTCCAGTCTGGAATAAATCCAAGCCTTCTAGAAAAGCAAAGCCAGCCTCTAAGTCCACATGAAGGTGCGGCCCTCATTCCAGCCCAGCTGGTAGGGGGCAGATTACGTTTTTTCAAAGAAATTTGGATCAATTCTGTTCACAATCTTTGGATTCAGAACATTGTTTCAGAAGGGTACAGAATTGGTTTCAAGATAAGACCTCCTGCAAAGAGATTTTTTCTTTCCTGTGTCCCAGTAAACCCAGTGAAAGCTCAAGCATTTCTGAAATGTGTTTCAGATCTAGAGTTGGCTGGGGTAATTATGCCAGTTCCAGTTCTGGAACAGGGGCTGGGGTTTTATTTGAATCTCTTCATTGTACCAAAGAAGGAGAATTCCTTCAGACCAGTTCTGGATCTAAAAATATTGAATCGTTATGTAAGGATACCAACATTCAAAATGGTAACTGTAAGGACTATCCTGCCTTTTGTTCAGGAAGGGCATTATATGTCTACAATAGATTTACAGGATGCATATCTGCATATTCCGATTCATCCAGCTCACTATCAGTTTCTGAGATTCTCTTTCCTGGACAAGCATTACCAGTTTGTGGCTCTGCCGTTTGGCCTAGCTACAGCTCCAAGAAATTTTACAAAGGTTCTCGGTGCCCTTCTGTCTGTAATCAGAGAACAGGGTATTGTGGTATTTCCTTATTTGGACGATATCTTGGTACTTGCTCAGTCTTCACATTTAGCAGAATCTCATACGAATCGACTTGTGTTGTTTCTTCAAGATCATGGTTGGAGGATCAATTCACTAAAAAGTTCATTGATTCCTCAGTCACGGGTAACCTTTTTGGGTTTCCAGATAGATTCAGTGTCCATGACTCTGTCTTTGACAGACAAGAGACGTCTAAAATTGATTTCAGCTTGTCGAAACCTTCAGTCACAATCATTCCCTTCGGTAGCCTTATGCATGGAAATTCTAGGTCTTATGACTGCTGCATCGGACGCGATCCCCTTTGCTCGTTTTCACATGCGACCTCTTCAGCTCTGTATGCTGAACCAATGGTGCAGGGATTACACAAAGATATCTCCATTAATATCTTTAAAACCGATTGTACGACACTCTCTGACGTGGTGGACAGATCACCATCGTTTAGTTCAGGGGGCTTCTTTTGTTCTTCCGACCTGGACTGTAATTTCAACAGATGCAAGTCTTACAGGTTGGGGAGCTGTGTGGGGGTCTCTGACGGCACAAGGGGTTTGGGAATCTCAGGAGGTGAGATTACCGATAAATATTTTGGAACTCCGTGCAATTTTCAGAGCTCTTCAGTCTTGGCCTCTTCTGAAGAGAGAATCGTTCATTTGTTTTCAGACAGACAATGTCACAACTGTGGCATACATCAATCATCAGGGGGGGACTCACAGTCCTTTGGCTATGAAAGAAGTATCTCGAATTCTGGTTTGGGCGGAATCCAGCTCCTGTCTAATCTCTGCGGTTCATATCCCAGGTATAGACAATTGGGAAGCGGATTATCTCAGTCGCCAAACGTTGCATCCGGGCGAATGGTCTCTTCACCCAGAGGTATTTCTTCAGATTGTTCAAATGTGGGAACTTCCAGAAATAGATCTGATGGCTTTTCATCTAAACAAGAAACTTCCCAGGTATCTGTCCAGATCCCGGGATCCTCAGGCGGAGGCAGTGGATGCATTATCACTTCCTTGGAAGTATCATCCTGCCTATATCTTTCCGCCTCTAGTTCTTCTTCCAAAAGTAATCTCCAAGATTCTGAAGGAATGCTCGTTTGTTCTGCTGGTAGCTCCAGCATGGCCTCACAGGTTTTGGTATGCGGATCTTGTCCGGATGGCCTCTTGCCGACCGTGGACTCTTCCGTTAAGACCAGACCTTCTGTTGCAAGGTCCTTTTTTTCCATCAGGATCTCAAATCCTTAAATTTAAAGGTATGGAGATTGAACGCTTGATTCTTGGTCAAAGAGGTTTCTCTGACTCTGTGATTAATACTATGTTACAGGCTCGTAAATCTGTATCTAGAGAGATATATTATAGAGTCTGGAAGACTTATATTTCTTGGTGTCTTTCTCATCATTTTTCCTGGCATTCTTTTAGAATTCCGAGAATTTTACAGTTTCTTCAGGATGGTTTAGATAAAGGTTTGTCCGCAAGTTCCTTGAAAGGACAAATCTCTGCTCTTTCTGTTCTTTTTCACAGAAAGATTGCTAATCTTCCTGATATTCATTGTTTTGTACAAGCTTTGGTTCGTATAAAACCTGTCATTAAGTCAATTTCTCCTCCTTGGAGTTTGAATTTGGTTCTGGGGGCTCTTCAAGCTCCTCCTTTTGA